>NC_133618.1:26950477-26987977 GCF_048593235.1 Sminthopsis crassicaudata
TCTGCAGACCTGCAGGATTTCCTAGAAGTTCTTCAGACTTTTGTCCACAGCCAGCATTTCCCGGCATGACGTCAGCTTGGAGAAACCGTGGCCGGAGGCTTGGAGTGGGGGGGCGGCCTTGGGGCCGGCAAACAGGTGGGGGGCATGCTTTACCTCAAGCAAGCTTGTCTGTCCCCTCCAACCCCTCCCTTCCTTCTCTCCCCAGCCCCCAGCCGTCCCTTCACTCTGCTCCCCACAAAGTGGGCGTGAGGCTGGGACAGCCCCAGAATGTCCAGCTCTGGGGTGGGCACGGGGCATAAGGGGCAAAGGCTTCCCTAGAAGCACAAATGGGAACAGTCTTGCCTCGGGGAGCTTCCGTCCGGTTAAAAGCTGCTTCTGTCTGCTCACTCCTGCAGAAGGCAGGACCCCGGGTGGCTGAGTCTCCGGGCCTCTGGCCCCGTCTGGCCCACGGTCGGGGCCCTTGTTGGACGAGTGGTTGTTGCACTCAGACTCCCTCACGTAGCCTGGAAGAAGCAGATCCCCAAGTTTAGCGAAGAGGACAGGGCCGGTTCTGGGGGGGTCCCCGTGTGGGGGACACACAGATTTCTTTCCAGGAGGGCCCCGGCTCCATACGTACACATGCTCTTTAAGGCTGGATGCAGGGAGCAGTGATAGCAAAGGGCCACCACAGGGAGCGCGACCTGGAAGGGATGGACAGAGGCCCCGGGAAAGCCTCCTGGGAAGGCAGCCACTCCGCCCTCCTGGCTCTATCTGGTCTTCCCTGGAAGGGCTCGGGCTGGCCCAGCTGGGATGGGTCTCAGGGATCACATATTCAGACCTTAAAGGTCACCCGCCCTTTCACAAAGGAGGAGCCCAAAGCTCGCCCGGCGGTCTTGTCCCAGGCTGGAGTCAGGGTCACTTCTTCTCCCTTCCCCCCCATTGGACGTACCACGGGGCCCCTTTTCAGGGGGCAGTGGGTAAAAAACCACTTCCAACAGCAGCCCTTGCCCAGTGCTTTAACCATTCCTGGGCCCGGCATTAACGTGCAGTGGGTGGAAGCCTGGGTTTGGGATCAGGAAGATGAGCTCAAATCCAGCCTCAGACACTGGGTGAGCTTGCCTCAGTTTCCCCCTCTGTAAAATGAGCCAGTGAAGGAAATGACCAATCACCCCAACCCCCCCCCCCGTGTCTATGCGAGGAAACCCCCACAGGGGGTTACGAGGAGGGGGGGGTAACTGAATGGCTCCAAGCTGAATGAGTGACCCGCAGCCTGGGCCCAGCCTGCGGCGTCTGTGGGGGACTGAGGGAAGGGCCTCCGGGCCGTACGGAGACCGAAAGCAGAGCGTCCCGAGACCCCGCCGTGAGGCGCCCAGCGTTGGCGAGAAGCCGGGTTTCCAGCACTTCGGCAGCACCGATGGCACTTTTAGTCTAGACTTGGGATCGCTCGGGGAAGCGAGCCCGCGGGACTCCTTCCAGCGATGCATATCTCGGCTAATTGAGTTTGGGGGCCGCTTAGGGCTCTGAGTCAGCGCCACGCAGTCAGGGGCAGGGCCAGGAGAGGATTCGAATCCAGGCCTTCCAGCCGGCACCAGGGGCCCATGCGGGACCACCGGCTCCTCTCAGGCCCTCAGACCCTCCTTGGCCTCCACCCGAGCCCAGGAGGCGGCCAGAGATCTCCGATCGGGGGCGGCTGGCTCGGTGCGCCCCCTCTGCCTATCGGGCCCTGAAATCTGGCCCGGTCTTCCGTGAGTCATCCGTGGCAAATCCAAATCCTCCATCAGATGACAAGTGGCGGGGAGGGGGGGCGGGGAACCCGAGCCCGAGGCACATACTTCACGGTCTCTCCTGTTTGGGGGAGCTGGAGTCCGCGCCGACATCGGATCCCTGCTGCTGGAGGCCGAGCCGGCTCTGGGCGCCTCCCCCTCCCCCAAACATTCTTGTGGTCTCCTTTGGGGGCCCAGCCCTTCTCCCCAGCACACCCCGCAGGGGGATGGCTCAGGGTGAGACTGTCTCCTGGCAGGAGCCCCAGACCCCGATGGCGAGAAGCCGGCCCGAACTGCTCACCCTGTTCCCCACCCCGGCTCCTCGGGAAGAGAATTCTAGAGCTTTGTTCTGGGAGGGTCCAGAAAGGGTCATCCTGTCCCTCCCCCTGCCTCCATGCTCGGCCCGCTGATCCCATCCCAGAGAAAGAACAAGCCCCAGGAGGTCTGGGGGCTCAAAGGGACCCAGGACCTCACCAAGGCCCCAGGAGACTAATATTCGTCCTGAAGGCAAAAGGCCGGGGGTGGGGGCGGCCCCTGAGATTTTTAGCATCGTCCTTGAGAAAAGGCCACGGAATCAGAGACCGTGGAGCCCAGCATGGAGAGGGGCCGGCAGCCGCTTCTGCTCCAGTCTGTCCCCCAAAGAGGGCTTAGCTTTTGTCTGCTTGGCCCCAGAGGACCAGGGGGGCAAACTGGGGGGGGGGCAGCCAATATGCTTATCGTTGGAGCTAAAAGGCAGCTGGTGGACCCCCTCCCCCCCCCATTCTCACACTCACACATACACACACGTCCGCAGTCCCGGCTGCTGCTGAGGGGTCACCTTCCTGGCTGGGAGTGGACTAGACAGCCAGGCTCGCTGACTCCAAAGGCCTGTGATCCTGCAGACTGAATCTGACCTAGAATCGGGGAGCTGCTGGTACCGTGGGCAGCTGGGCCTGGAACCGGGAGACCCGAATTCGAATCTGGCCCAGGCGCTTCCTAGGGGTGGTCGGAGCCACTCACTCCACCTGTGCCTTGGTTTCCCCACGGGGAAATTCCTCCTCAGGCTGCTGGGAGGATCCAGGGAGACCAGGATCGTGAAGCATTTGGCCCAGCCCGGCGCAGTCACAGTGACCTTTCTGCTGCCCTCCCGGGAGAGAAGGGCCCGGGATTCCCGCGTAAAACACCCCGGGGTCTCGTCCCCTCGTGGTCAGGAAGCTGACCCGGTGTTTAACTTGAGCCAGGTCCAGATGCCCTTCTCTTTGAGCCCGGCCTCAAGGATGGGGGAGCTGGTTGGATTTCAGACCAAGGCAAAGAGGCTCCCGGGAGGGCCCAGGGGTCCGCGCCAACACGGGGGGGAGGCCTGGGAATAGACCTCGAGCAGTCACGCCCGGCATTCTCATGATGGAGGACCCCCAGTGATGGTTCTGGCATCACCATTTGTGGTGTGGTGGAGGGAGCACCAGGCCTGAAGTCTTAGAAAGACCTGGATTCAAATCCTGTTCTCTGGGCGATCTTGGACAAATCATCCCACTTCCTCGGACATTGCATCATCCGTTTGCCAAACCTGGTGGATGGAGAGAAGAGGCAGGCGGGGAGAAAGGGAAAGGGGGAGGGGGAGGGCACCGGGCCTGCCTCGTCCCGACCTGCTTTCCGTTCTGTGAGGCTACAATAGGGCTTTACTGTGGACGAGGCACCGGGGATGCGAGAAATGAGAGAAAAAGCAGGTCCTCGCTCCAAGCCATTTGCACTCTGCGGGGGAGAGGGGGCTTAAACCAGCTGTCTGTATTCCCCAGATATTATATGCCCAGGGCGCGATCATTTACAGGAGTTCTACCAGAAGTCGTTTGGACCGCGTGGTTCAGGGAAATGAGCCCAGTGACTGTTGACCGCAGGGTGGAAATCGCTGATAAGAATTGACTGTTCCCGGGTGTGTAGACAGACTTTTGTGGGATCAAAGGCGTGTCCAGTTATGGGCCCATGTGGTTCTGCTGGTCCCTGTGTGTGTGTGTGTGTGTACACACGTGTTTGTACATGTACACGGGCAGCCGTGGCTCCTTGACCGCTGATCTTTGGGGGTTTGGCAGCTGTTAACAAGACATACATGCACATGCAACGACCTACACCCACACGTGTGTATTTGCAATATATATAGTAAATGCAGGTACATATAAATTCACAATGCATGTGCCTGTATGGGCAGGGAAATATACACATGTATATACATGTGTGCACATAAAGGTGTCTATATGTATATACAAATGTGGTGTATGTATACATAAATTATATATGCATATAAACGATCTTGTTTTTATTTAGAAGTATTTTAAATATATATTTATTATATATAAATATCATAAAATTTATAATTATTTATTTCTAAGCAGTGTTTACCTGTATATTATATAAATTATATAAATTATGTATATGCCTTTATACGCATCCGTGCATGTACAGTCTGTGTGTGAGCCTGAGTCACAGGACCTGAATCTAATTTCCACTTCTACGCGATAATGGTAATTGGGCTTTTTTTTGGGGGGGGGGGGATATGGAGCAGGCAGGGAGCAGGTGAAAAAGGATGGTGGAGGGGAGCTGGGGAGATGGGCCAGCCTGCCACTTCCCACCTCATTAGGGTCCCCCCATTTTAGATCCAGGTCAGAAAACTTCCCAGTTCTCCCTAAAATCTCGGGCTCCCAGAGGGGAATGTGTGCTCTGGATCTCTCCGCGCGTCTGTCTGTCCATACGTGTTTCTGTCTGAGGGCACTGACGCACTTTGGTGCCTGTTTGTAACTGGTGCTTGACCCCAGAGCCGCAGTAACGTGGGGGGGCAGGTCGGACACAGCCCCCAGACCCGATCTAACCACCCCTTGTTTCTTTGGTGCTGCAGAAGATCCTGCTGGTGAGTGGGGCAGACGGGGCTTTTCCAAGTAGCCTTCCCTCCCCGCCAGCCCTCTTTTCCTGGGAGGCCCCCCTGCCTCTTCTATAAGTGGGCTCACTGGCCCACCTGGCGTTCCCACTCCTTGCCTTTGGATGTGATCTTGGGAATTCTTGAAGGAGATCCTGAAATGTCCAGGCACCCATCTAGGATTTATTATCTGCCAGAGTTATATTTATGGCACGCGGGGCCGGCACTGAAAGAACTCCCTTTTATCTGATTCAGTTCCTCACCGGTTGTAAGGGTCGCTCCCCCTTGCCCGGCTTAGCCCGGCGCTGGCCCGAAGGGGCTGCCGCCGAAAGGCCGGCTGCTCTGGCTGCTCTGGGAGCTCCGTCTCAGGCTAAGCCCTTCATGAGGCTCTGAATGATGACCACAGTCAATATGGCGCCGTGAAACATAGGCTGGGATTGCTGGATAGAACGTGGTGGGAAGGGGGTCTGGGGGCTCCAGGAGGGAGCGGTTAGGAGGTCGAGGAGACCCCACTCACTGGGATTCTGAGGCTGACAAAGTCCGTGACGGGTCCTGCAGGGAGGCGAGCAGCCGGGACAGGACCAGAGCCTCAGTTCACCGTGTTCTTTGTCCTGAACCATCTGCTCTCTCCCCACCCCCCAACCCGATCCCTGTTCAGGAGGAGGAGTTCGTGGATTGGTGGAGTAAATTCTACGCCTCGACTGGAGAGAACGAAAAGTGCAGAATCTACCTGGAGAAGGGGTTCGACACCCTGCAGGTGAGCGCTCCCGGCGGCTCCGAGTCACCGAGGGTTCCTCCAGCTCGTCCGGGGGTTCAGCCTACGAGGGGGGATGAGGGAGACACGGCCCCTGCCCTGGGGAATCCCAGAGTCTATTCGGAGGATGGGAAATGTACACACTCACAAGATAATTGGGGTTAGAACAATGGAAAAAGAATAAGAGATTTGGGCCAAGAGTTGTGGATTATCCCGGGATCTCAGAGGTGCCTCCAAATGATCCTAGCACCCCGGGCCGGGCCGTCCCCCAGCCTCTTCCTGGCGGCCCAAAGGGAAGGGAACACTCCATCCGGCTACCCCAGGGGCCAGGAAGCTTTGGGTTACTCGGAGTCCGAACCAGAGTCGCTGTGGGCAGGGCCGAGGACTTCCTGAAGGAGCTGGGGCTTGGCGGGGACTGGGAGGAGTGGGCAGCGTCTGGATGCAGGGAGCGGATGGGTTTCACTCTGGGCTCCAAGGGCCTCCCACTACGTAGTTTTCAAAGATCCTGAAACCCCCTCAAAGTCAGCCCAAGCTTTGTATTCATTTAACGTTGCCGTGTGTTATAAAATTCAAATAGCTCCTTATTCTATATTCTCCTCTATTCCTCATTCACATGGAATTAACACTCTGCCCTGTTTTCTTTACCTCTTTTCTCTCCTTCTCTTCCTGTTCTTTTCTTCCCCTCTCTTTTCCTCTTACTTTCCCCCTCCCCCTTCTCCCCTTGTGCATCCCTCCATATTTGGCAGGTATATGAGACCGAGCTGGAGAATGTGGAAGGCTTTGAAGGTCTGTCCGATTTCTGTAACACCTTCAAGCTATACCGGGGGAAGACCCAGGAAGAGGTAGAGGACCCGTCTGTAATCGGGGAGTTCAAGGTAAGCAGGCCCTCGTGCGCGCCGTGACACCTGGGATTCCGCAGTTTGTGTTGAAGGGGCCAAGGACTGAGTGTTTTATGTTATGGGGATTTCTGGTCTCTTGGGGAAGAATAAACACATAGAAGAGATGTCGGTGACTGATGGTGATGGAGATGAGATCCATGAGGGCAGTAATGAGGAAGAAGGTGATGATGATGATGGACTTGGCAATGATGGAGGGTGGGTGGTGCTGAGAGGGCGGATACAGTGGCCCTGCTGGGGACAGCCATAGTGGTGGAGAGGGGTTGGGGGTGGTCATGGTGACGTCGCTGAGCTCGGTGGCGTGTCTAGTGAGAGGGAGGGGTTGGCAAGCAGGATGATGGGGAAGATGCGGATGGTGCTGATGGGAACTAACTCCAGTCGCTTTGCAGGGACTGTTCAAAATCTATCCCCTTCCGGATGACCCGGCTGTCCCCTTGCCCCCGAGGCAGTTCCACCAGCTGCCCGCCCAGGGACCCCAAGAGTGTCTCGTCCGTGTTTACATCATCCGAGCTTTTGGCCTGCAACCCAAGGACCCCAATGGAAAGGTACCGTCACAACCCCGTGTTCCCCCTCAAGAGCAGGGTCTTGAGCTAAAGGGCAGTGGGATTCGGCCCTTGCTGACCTGGGGGAACCTGGCTGGCGGCCCAAGAGTCACTCCTGAATCCATAAATGTTAGGTGGTCAGAAGGAGGAGACATCCATCGGTGTGAGCTTCCTGGAGGAGGTGGTCTTTCAACCGGGCTGGAAAGCATACATAAGTTGAGGGGTGTAGGGATCATTTTTCTGAGAGTATAAGCAAATAGCACGTGTGGGGGATGGGGATGGGAGAATCCCAACTGGACATGCGGTCAGCCCAGATCTGCTCCCAAGTTCCGTACCGGACATTTCCCAGCAGTGTGACCCCAAATGAGTGAGTTCTCTCATCTTCCTGCTTTGCAAAAGTATTATTAGGTATCAGCCGTTATCAAGAAATGTTGAGCCGAGAAGTTTGACCTTGAAAAGGCGATCAGCCTAGCGGATAAAGCGCTGGACCTGGAATACGGGAGCCCCGAGTTAGAATTCTGCCCCATCGCTTGCTAGCTCCAGTCACTTTGCTTTTCTCAGCCTTAGTTTCCCCATCTGTAAAAAAGAGAATAATAGTAATAATGTTTTCCTCCCAGGGTTGTTCACTTGAGGTAATGTGCATTGCAAACTTTAAGGTGCAACATAAGTGTTAGCCATTGTTATTATCATTAGTTAGAAGGAATGTATCTTACTCTCCATGCAGCTGGCGGAGCCCTTTACAGCCCGGGTGGAGCTGGGGGCCTTGCCAGGGTACCCCGTTCAATCCACAATATTTATTAAGCACGTAGATTTCTGTGTAATACCTGCACGTTGAGTGAAATGGCAGCCTGTCCTTCCCACCTCCCAGATCTCCTCTCCCAGTCTGACCTCAGTTACCCCTTGCAGACGGACTGAGGAAATGGAGGAAAGAGCCTGGAAGGGGTTCTGAGGAGGGAGATGGTGATGATGATGATAGAGAAGGTCAGGAGGCAGTAAGAAGGAGAGGGCTCCTTGGAGGACATCTCGTCCGAATCTCTCGTTTTACAGAGAAGGAAGCGGAGGCCCCGAGAGGTTCCAAGATTATCCAAGGTCACACCGAGGTAGAATTTGAATCCGGAGCCTATGACTTCAGAGATAGTACTTTCCCCTCATACCATGTTACTTAAGAGGAATTTCTAAGGCGTGTTTGTTGGACAGCCCCTCACAATTGCTTTTATCTGTCCTGTCCCCTAGTGTGACCCTTACATCAAGATTTCTGTGGGGAAAAAATCAGTGAATGACCAGGAAAACTACATTCCCAGCACTCTGGAGCCTGTGTTTGGAAAGTAAGTGAAGAGGCTTGGATCTGCCCAGGATGAGGCGGCAGTGTGGAGGGGGGAGGGGGGCCGCTTCAGGTGGGGCCCGAGCTAGAGGCAGGGATGCTGGGGGGCTGATGGGGGCAGAGCCAGGAGACACCACTGAGGCGCTTATGCTTTCATGTCCATTTCCTTACTGCATCCCCTAGGACAACGCTGGGCACATAGTAGGTCTTTAAGCAATGCTTCTTAAGTCCTATTGAATTTCTAAGTCTTTTCATGCCCAGGAGTTGGAAAGAATCAAGGTCGGGGTGGTGGGCTCCCCCAGAGAGGAGACAAAGCACTCACTGCCAGGGAGAAAGAGGGGGCGCTGAGGGCCAGACTCAGAGCTGCTAATTCTGTGTTGGGGAAAGCCATAGAAAATGTGCCTTCTGACTGACTTTTCAGGGCAAATTCAGGCGTGTGCGTGTGCAAGGGTGGGCATGTGTGTATGTATGTATACATATGTGTACATGTCTGTAAAGATCTCAGGTGACAGAGACTGAGGGACACAATGAGGTCGCACTGGTATGGGGACATCACAGATGAAGTGTGATCTCGTAGTTTTAAAAATGATTTTAACCAATTATTATTCTATTTTAACTAATTATTTTCGCTAGTTTGATGCTAGGTGTGGGTGATTCTCTACTGGTGGCCTACACGTGCTATTGGCACGCTCTAAAGTTGGTTATCATTGGATCAAAGCTCTGGTTGCCCTTGCCTTGTGATAGTTGTGCTAAGAGTAAGGTCTTCTCATGCTTTTCCCCCCCCATTTATTAGCAGCCTGTGGCCATGGCTTTTCCCAAAGCAGAACATAAGTTTGTCATTCTTTCACCCATCCAGATGAAGGAGATAGCTTCTGCTGCTATCCATCCATCTGCCCACCCATCCATCCATCCACACATCCATCCATCCATCCATCCATCCATCCATCCATCCATCCACACATCCATCCATCCATCCATCCATCCATCCATCCATCCATCCATCCATCCATCCATCCATTTATCCATCCATCTATCCACCCACTCATCCAATCATTCAACCATCCATCCATCCATCCATCCATTTATCCATTGATTTATCCATCCATCCATCCATCCATCCATCTATCCATCCATCCATTCATTCATCTCACCCATCAATTAATTGATTCATCCATTTCTTCTTGTATTCCTTCATTCATGAATTCACAAATTCATTTGTACATTCATGTTTTCATTTACTCACTCACCAAACCGTAACAAAGTGGCTGTGCTTAGCTAAGGACGAGGCTACGTTGTAGGAGAAACAGGGAGGGAGGCCTTGGTCCTTGAGCTCGTGGAGCTCCATTTGGGCCAATAAGATGTCTCCCCGCGCCTGGAGGAGAGGCTCATTCAGGGCCAGCGTGTGTGGTCCAGCAGTAAGTGCTGAAGGCCTTTGGGGGGTGGAAGTCCCTTTGCTCTGACGATGGAGGCGCCTTCTTGTCCGGCTCTTCTGACGAGCTCCCTTCCCTGCAGGATGTTTGAGTTGACCTGCACGCTGCCCCTGGAGAAGGACCTCAGGATCATGCTGTATGACTATGACCTCCTCTCTAAGGATGAGAAGATCGGGGAGACGGTCATTGACTTGGAGAACCGATTCCTGTCCAAGTTTGGGGCACGATGTGGCCTCCCCCAGACCTACTGCGTGTAAGTGCTGAGGGCTGCCTTGGCCCCAGCTTCTCTGGGGCCTGTCCATCCCAGGCTAGAGGCAGAGTCCCCACCCATGAGGGGCGGAGTGACGCTCATGTCCCGCCTCCGTGGCCCTGTCTCTGAGCTGTCTCCTGTTGCCTCTGCTTGCTCTTAGCTCGGGTCCGAATCAGTGGCGAGACCAGCTGCGTCCCACTCAGCTCCTGCATCTCTTCTGCCAGCAGCACAAGGCCAAGGCCCCCGTGTACCACCAGGACCGGGTGGTGTTCCAGGATACAGAGGTCACCCTTGAGGACATTGGTGAGCCCTGGCTCCGGCCCCGGGCTCCCGGCTTGCTCTGCAGCCTTCCCGCCTGGCCAATGGCTTAACTGACCATCCTGTGGGTGGAGGGCCTGGACTTGACTCTCTCTGATTTTGAGCTAGGGTGGAAAGAGCACCTGCCCAGGAGCGAGAGATCCGAGCCCAGAGCTCGGTTCTGCCCCAAACCCTCTGGGCCCGAGAATGGGTCGGGGGGATCACTTCACTCTGCCTAAGTTTCCCACCCCAGGCTTGGGGTTTTCTTGGCAGGGGCAGGGGCCGGTCTGCCATTTCCTTCTCCAGCTCCTTTGGCAGATGAGGAAACTGAGGCACAGGTTCATTGGCTTTCAGGGTCACAGCCAGTGAGTGTCTGAGGCCGGATTGGAATTCTTAAAGCTGAGCCTTCCTCCCTCCAGGCTCCAGTCCATCCGCTGCAGCACGTAGCGGCCCCATGAGGGAATGAGTGCCTTCCGTTCCCCAAGCATAGTTTGCTCATCTGAGGAAACGAGGGGTTTGGCCTG
Source organism: Sminthopsis crassicaudata (assembly GCF_048593235.1). Classification (NCBI taxonomy): domain Eukaryota; kingdom Metazoa; phylum Chordata; class Mammalia; order Dasyuromorphia; family Dasyuridae; genus Sminthopsis; species Sminthopsis crassicaudata. The sequence goes on from NC_133618.1 coordinate 26,961,115, forward strand.
GCTCCCTGGAGGAAGCGGAGCTTAAATAAGGCCGTGAAGGACGGACCCGGTTGGTGGAAAGGGAGAGTTCTGCCAGGAAGAACAGGGAGGGCTTTGTCCTCAGGAGGCGGAGCCTCGGAAGAGCCCCAGCTCTGATGGGGGAGCTCCAGGCACTGTCTGGTGGGGCGGGAGGCCGGGGGGGGGGTCCTGTGCTTGGGACTTTGCGGCTCCTTTCCACGTAAAGTCCTGGGTGTGAAGGCCGCTCGCCCCGCCCGGGCCCAAGCTGGCCCGGCTCCTTGCTGATCCCGGTTTTCTTTTGGGGTCAGAGAACGGCAAGATGGCCAATCCCCACCTGGGCCCGGCGGAGGAGCGGCTGGCGCTGGCGGTGCTGAGGCAGCAGGGCCTGGTCCCAGAGCACGTGGAGAGCCGGTCCCTCTACAGCCCTCTGCAGCCGGACATCGAGCAGGTAGGGGCAGCCGGTGCCCGCTCAGCTCCTCCCCTCCTCTGGACTGTCCTGCCATTCCTCCCATGGCCTTTTAGCAGAGCATCTCCTGTGGGGGGCGCTGTGCCCCTGTCCCCTTGGAGAGCAGTCTGTGATCAAGGCCTGGTCTCAAGCTGGAATTAGGGACCCCGAGCATGGGACGTCTCAGAATGGGCTTTGAGCCACTTCTTGCCTCAGCCCAAGTGCCCTGTGAGGGGAGCCCCCCTCTCCTGGGACAGGTTTTCTTCCTTTGCTTGAACTACCCCTTGTTACAAAATTTTCTCCATGTTGGAGGGAAGCGGGGTGGGGGGGAAGCTCTGAGGGGAGTTCCGGGGACAGGAGGTTGGGGTACGAGGGCAGTCAGCCCTGGGGCAGCGGGAAGCCAGAGCAGAGCAGGTCTGAAGGGACACGTGGGGAGGGGCCACTGGGGACACATGGGGGGCCGCTGGGGACACGCAGGGAGGGGCCACTGGGGACACGCAGGGAGGGGCCACTGGGGACACGCAGGGAGGGGCCGCTGGGGACACATGGGGGGCTGCTGGGGACACATGGGGGGCTGCTGGGGACACATGGGGGGGCCGCTGGGGACACGTGGGGAGGGGCCGCTGGGGACACATGGGGGGCTGCTGGGGACACATGGGGGGGCCACTGGGGACACATGGGGGGGCCACTGGGGACACATGGGGGGGCGCCGAGGCATTCTGATTTCACAGGCCTACTCTCTCCTCAGGGCAAGCTACAAATGTGGGTTGATCTATTCCCAAAGGCCCTTGGGACGCCCGGACCTCCCTTCAAAATTACTCCTCGCAAAGCCAAGAGGTGACTTTCTGTTGGAGCCTCGCCCCAGGTCTTTGTCTGGGCGGGGGGCTGTCTGTCTGGGGCTTTGTTTCAGTCCAGAAATTCGTGGAGAGCCGGGGTTGGGGTCACCTTGAGGCTGGGTTTAGGGCTTAATTCCGGGAACCCTCTGTGGACAGACGGGGGCTGGTCTTCGGCCGGCATTTTTCTGGGAATGGCAAGAAACCGAGGGCCCTGAGCTCTGCGAGTTTGGGGTCCCCCAAGCCTTCCCCTGCCTTCTGCCATGACAGCTGCGCCTTCCTCTTCTCCCCAGATTTCTCCTGCGATGCATCATTTGGAACACCAAAGATGTCATCTTGGACGACGTCAGCATCACCGGGGAGAAGATGAGTGATATCTATGTCAAAGGGTAGGAACTGCTCTGTGGTCCCATAATTCCCTTCATCGCCATCACAAATGAGCATTTATTAAGTGCTTACTGTATGCAAGTTAGGTAGATATAAAGAGCAACAAAAGCATGGCCTGTGCCATCAAGGAGACACTGAGGAGAGGCTGCTCCAGGCCGGGCCCGGCTTTCTCTGCACCGCTATCTCCTTATTGGAAACATGGCAGGTGAGATCGGACTATTTCTCAAGTCCTGTCCAGTTCTGAGGTTCTGGGGGCCGGGAGCTCGGAAATAAGCTAAGGAGGATTTGGGGCTATTTGGTGTTTGTCGATTGAAAATAATGCATTAAAATCTCAGCTAGAATCAATGAAAGTCCTGACCCCAGTCTGTGAGGGGCAAACATGGCCCCTGACTTTAGGGAACCCTTAATAAGATGAGGGAAGGGGTGGGCTGCACTCCCCTGTCCTCAGGGATTCCCTGGTCGGATAGCGAAGATCCCTAGGCCCCATTCTAAGGGATCCCCTGGTTGGAAAGGGAGCCCCTCATTCTTAGGGATCCCTTGGTCTGGTAGGGAAGACCCCCACTCCCTATCCTCAGGGATCCCCTGTTCTGATGGGGAAAATCCCCATCCCCCATCCTCAGGAAGCCCTTGCTGATGGAGGAGACATAAGCCCTTCTCCTATGGAACTCCCATAATGTCTTTCCCTGCAGGTTTTCCATATCCCCCTCTCTGGGAAGGAGGGGAGCAGTCCAAAAGAGGTAGTTTTATTTTAAAGAGCTCAGGAAATTAAAAGAAATTGAGAATTCCAGCAGCTTGTCCCTTCCCGTTAGTGGCTTTTCTGTTTATGACACGTTCTCTTAGGCCAGCGGCCAGTGGAGAATTCTCTCCCCTGCGGGAGCCCCCTCCCTTGCCAGAGCTTGTCCTCCATGTGTCCCACAGCCTGTGAGTCTGCCCACCGGGGCCCAGTCCGACTTCGCGGACCCTCGTCAAGTCCATCTCCCGTGAGAAACCCAAAATGAACATGAAAGATCCGACAGCTGAGGGAGAGGGAATGAGCTACTCAAAAGGAATCTTTCTTTACACGTGTCCACTAGGTGCTTAGAACTTAGGGGGTTAGAACAAAGATCCTGAGCAGGAGGAGAACCTAGAACCAGAAAAGCAGACAGTGTTCAAATGGAGGACCTAGAATTTTGCCTTCAAGTCCCTTCTGGTCCACCCTCCTCATTTGACAGAAGAGGAAACGGTGCCCAGAGAAGTTAATGGAAAACGGCAGACTTGGAAGTCGAGCCTTGGTTCTCAGTCCGTGTCCATCACTCCTGCCCCTGGATGGAGGGTGCTGAGGGATGGATGATGGGGTTCCTCACTGCCCAGAGCCGATGGCCTCGTGGGCAGCGGGGGCGACGTTTCTCCCCCGTCTCTCCGTCCTTCTCCCCCGGCCCTCCAGATCGGGATGAAGTATTCCTCTTGTAAACACACGGAACCTTTTCTTCTCTCTAGTTGGATGCTTGGCTTTGAGGAGCACAAGCAAAAGACAGATGTTCACTATCGCTCGCTGGGAGGAGAGGGCAACTTTAACTGGCGCTTCGTCTTCCCCTTCGACTACATGCCCGCTGAGCAAGTCTGCACGGTCGCGAAGAAGGTGAGCGCGATCCCGGGTCCTGGGCCATTACTGCCACCCCCTTCTGCCTCTGAGCACCAACAAGGGAGCGAGGGCATCAGGACCAGCTCAGAACCCACGGACAAATGCCCCCGGGAGCCTGAGGGAAGGGTGTGAATGCTTTCCTGAGAGAAGCTCCGAGTTAGGGGGAGCACACAGCGCGCAGCACCGACCTTCTTCATAGGGAATGCGTAAATTCTAGGATGACGTTACCAGGAATAATGTAAAGGCTTAAAAGTCAAAACACAAAAGGGGGGTGACACATCTAATCAGCTAATTTTCTGGAGGTTTTAGTGGCTCACGAGCCCACCATGAGTCAGCAGCTAAGAAAGCTCGTGTGACCTTAGACAGACTTGAGAGCCTTGTGTCCCCATGGGCTGCATGTGCAGAGCATTGGGCCTGGAGTCAGACTTCTGGTCCTGAGTTCAAATCCAGCCTCAAACTCTAACTGTGAGATCCTGGACATAGTTTCCTCATCTGTAGAATGAGCTGGAGAAAGACACGGCAAACCACTCCGATATATTTGCCAAGAAAACCCTAAAATGTGGTCAAACGCAACTGAAAAATGGCAGAACAACAAAAAATATCCTGATGGTCTGTCAGACCACGTCTGTAGGACTTTTTATTTCTTTTTCCTTTTTTTTTTTAGCAATGTTTATAATTTTATATAAAAATAGTCACCATCATTACAGGTGCTACATTTTAGGAAGGGTTGCAAGGATTGAAAAAGATTACAGGGGGCATTAGGTTTAACTTCCTAATTTTACAGATGAGGAAACTGAGCTCCAACAGGCTAAGTGATTTGTGTAGAATCGTGCAGCTTATAAATATCCAAAGTGGAATTTAAACTCACTGTCTTAAATATAGATAATTATTTTTATATAACATCATATTATACATTATATTATTACACATATGTATTATATACATGCATATATATACATATATACAGTATATATAATGTATATATTCATATAATTATATGTAATTATATATATGTGTGTGTATATATCCATATATTTATATCTATATATAATATATCAAATTAGGTTGGGAAAATAAGAGAGAAGGTGGATAGGTTGGGAAGTGTAATAGAGTGTCATAGAGGCAGAGACTGAGTTCGAATGTGGCCCCAGACATTCCCTAGCTGTGTGACCTGGGCAAGTCGCCTAACATCTCAGTTTCAGTTCCCTTATCTGTAATATGGGGATAAAAGCAGCACCTCCTTCCCAGAGTTCTGTGAGGATCAGTCGGAATCCTATTGGTAAAGTGCTTTCCTTGTGGAGGGGGGTCTGCTCCAGATGTGCTGGTGGCCTCCTGGACTTCAGTCAGAAAAGGTAAACCTGGAAACAGGAAAGGAGGGAAGTCACTTCCCCAGGGACGAACCTCGGGTGAGGGGTCTGGGGCCCCTGGAGAAATTTCAGAGGACTCGTGAACTTGGATAAGAAACAGATTTGGAGTTTTCTCTTTCCAATGCGCTTGGTTTCCTTTGCCATCCAATGGGCAGCATGCATTTTAAACCATTAGTCTGGCAAGATTTCCCTGGGCTGCCAGAGTGGTTCAGGACACAAACGTACCCAAAGACCAAGGACACGCTCTGGTTCCTGAGAGGTGATCCTCTGGTCCATGTGTCACTGGGCCTCCAAGGTTGGGAACTGGGACAGAAGCTGGAGAATTTGGCTCAAGGGATGCTTGGCTGAGTTTCCAGTGTGGGGGGCACTCCATTCTTGAGGAGAACCATGACATCGGGGAGGTGCCGCCATGACACGCAAATGAATTGGATTGAAGCGAGGGAGGGCTGGGCAAGGTCACCTGCCTCACCTTCTCCTCCAGGGCCATTTGGGTCCAGTGGCTAGACAAAAACCGAGACGACTGGAGATGGCCTTGGAGACCGTGGGAGACCTTGACCTTCAGTGAGTCTCAGTTGGAGAGCCGTACCCACTCAGCGATTAAGGCTAGGTAGAAATTGAGGCAAAGAATCTCCTCTTTCACCTATTTTTAAAAAAATAAATAAATAAATAAATGGGGGCTATTAAGTCTCCATGACAACTCCCTCCCCCACGCCCTCTCCTCTCCCCAATTAAGTTCATCTTTATTTCTTATACTTACATCCATACATCATCTCCTTCATTAGGATGGAAACCCCCAAAGTCAGGCACTGCTTCATTTCTGATGTCCATGTCTCCTGTGCCTGGCAAAGAGCAGAGGCTTAATCAGTGCTAGTCTATTGACGTGATTATCTCCTTCAGGTGTTTGGAAAGGTGTCATGTGAGAAAGGAATAAACCTTCCTCTATCTGGAAAAAATGTCCCAAGCGTTTTGGAAGAAAGAGGTTCCTCTTTCAAGGGGTATCCAAGTAGAGAGTGGAGGAGCATTTGTCCTGTGTGTGCTAGAGAGGCTTTGTTTCCAAGTATGGTTTGGTCTAGTGGTCAACTAGAGGGGGCCCTGAGGCCCCTCCAAAATCTGAAACGGAGGGATGATCGAAGAGACCTAGAAGGAGGTTCTGTGACAGTCATGACCTCGGCCGTCACTGCTGCGATCACTTTTTCCACCCCTATAGCCATTGCAGCCAGTTTTACCCTCATCCCTACAATCACTTTCATCTTTGTAGCCAGGACCATCATTATTGTTCTCATCCCATGGCCATCATCATCATCATCATCACCATTCCCACCATAACTGTTGATATTATCACTGCCATCATCGCTGTAGCCATCGCTGCCATTGTTGCCTTCATCCCCATGGCCACACTCATCACATCATCACCATTCCCACATTCACTGTTGCCATCATCATTATAATTACTCTGATAGCCATCGCTACCGTTATTTGACATCATCCCCATGCCCATGCTCATCATCATCATCATCATTACTGTTTCCACCACCTCAGCACCGTCACTACTCTTTCCACACAAATCCCAGAGTCACCGCTCCCCGCACTCTATCCCTGTCCCACGTCCTGTTTTTAATTATATTTGTCTGAGTTTGAATCGGTGCAGCTAATTGGGAGTTTTGAACTGCTGCTCTAATGGGAACCTCAGTCTTTAATGTCAATGGGTTGATTAATTCTAAAGCCATTAGCCACATAATTGCTCTGCTATGACAAGTATGCAAACGGACAGATGGGAAACAGATGTGGGCATGTGAGGTCAGGGGGCCATTTAGGGACAGCAGGTATGGGGAAAATCCTAATGGAAGTCCCAAAAGAGGAATGCCTTGGAAGAAAAGAGAGATGGAGTTGTATAGCAAGGTTTGCCTGACGTATAACTTTTCCAGTTCTCAAAATCTTCATCTGCAAAATGGGGACAGAAATGCTAACCCGCTAGGGTTGTTGTGAGAAGTAAGCAAAATGTGCTTTTCAAACCTTAAAATATTCAATTCAATTCAATATTTAAAAGTATAGGATCATAAAATTGCCTCCATCATCACCGGCCTCGGTAATCCTCAGTGTTATTAACAGCTAGCACTTGTCTAGCATTTTCAGGTATTGCGACAAATATGATCTAATTTGATCCTTGTGATTACTCCTGAGAAGAGGCAGGTGCTATCATCCCCATTTTATAGATGAGAAGACTGAGGCAATTATGTGACTTGTCCAGGGTCACACAGACTTGCTAGATGTCGGAATCTGGATTTGACACCAGGTCCAGCACTCTGTCCACCGGGTCTCCCAGCTGCCTCTCTCTTAGAGAAGTAATGGTAGCATTGTGGGTGGAGATCTCAGTCAAGAAGTTCGAGTTCCTCTTAGAGCACAATTCTAATGGGAATTCTCTTCCGGAATGGGTGCCAGTTGAGATCTCTAAGTGTTCTCAAATTCTGCAATTCTGTGACATGATTACCCAGTCATCCCACTGGTAGTAAATGTCTGTGGTGGGATTTGAACCTGGTTCTCCTGACGGTCAGATTAGAATTTCTGTTGCACCATCCATTTGCAGCTTCTTGTCTGGGGCATTTTTGTCTCAGAATTTGAGGGGGTACCCCTGGGGAGGAGGCTGAGTCCCCCACACTCTGCCCTCTTAGGAGTCCCTGCCAACAGCTCTGGAGGGCAGCGAGGGCACAGAATCCGGCCTTCTGGCAGGTGTGGCTTCCTGACCAGGCTAGGCCCCGGCACCTCAGAGGCCTCAAGGAGCCAATTACCCCCGGCCTTCAGTCCCAAATAGCTGAGTGCGAGGTGAAGGCCGTGGCCAGAAACCGCAGAGAGGGCCTGGCCAGAGAGGGCAGAAAGGAATACGAGTATATATGGAAAAGCAGAGCTTCGAGCTGTCTGATTGCAACCTTGGGAGAGTCTTTTTTGTTTCTTATTTTATTTTAAAAGGTATTTTTTTAGCTGCTGCAACCAAAGTGGAATTTTTTCTACTTATAAACTGGGAAATACCTCAAGTTGAACACAGCTTGAAAGAGACAATTAAAAAAACCTTCCCAAGCAGCAATTAGCAGCCTTGTTATAAGGTCTGCCTTCCAGATACACTGTTTGTCTCTCTCGTATGTGTGGGTTGTGCCGGCTCTTACCTCGGCCCACGTCTCTTCCCCGTGTCCCGAGCTATCATCGTGAGGCTAATTACAGCCTCTGGGCCTCTGTTTTTGGCCCCCAGAACCCAGCACCTTCATCCGGCTCCTCTGACCAAGACCGTTCTTCCCCGAGATCCCGCTCCCTCCTTTCTTTCCTTCCGAGGCGCCGGGAACGGTTGCCTAAAATTGGCGCATGAGCTGGAGCAGTCTGCCCTCCACGCCCGAGTGGCTGACTCCCTGGGGACCCTGCTGCTGTCTCGCCGCCCTCTCTCCTGAAGGACCCAGGTCCTCACGCTTCCCGAACATTTTGAGGCCGTCCAGTGAGATGCAGAGGAAACAGAGACAGACAGATTTGTTCCATGGGCAAGGCTGCCGAGGAGACACGATCCAGGGTAGCTTTTGGCCCTTGGAAACTCCCTCGGCTCCCCCCGCCCTTCGCCCTCCTGGTTCTCCCGTGGGAAGCCCCTGAGTGCGTCTCTGCAGCTTCCAGACAGGGAGCTGACTTCAGGGGTCAGGCCCAGCTTTGATGCCTCCTGCTTGGGTGACCAGAGAATCACTGACAGTAACTGGGCTCCGGGCTCCAGGCTGCAGAGCAGGAGCCAACCCACTGACAGACTGAGCTCCTTTTCTAAAAGTTTCCCCTGTCACCGAAATCATGGTCCTGGTCCTCGTGTGTATCCTGAACATCTGTGTTCCTCAGAGGATCGTGGATTTGGGCTGGACGGGGTTAGCTCTTAGTATCGTCCCCCAAGATACTGTTCCCCTACTCCATGTTTATTGTGTATGTTCTGGTCTATAGGCCCACGTGTGCACTGCAGCCACACCCACATTACATGGACACGTGTAATTACACATATGTACGAATGCACATACGTTTGTATGTATTCCTGCCCATTAGAGCAGAAGCACCTGTAAGGCAGGGATTACTTTCCCCTTTCTTTGTATCCCTCGTACCTAGCATTGTTTGTTCTTCAAACTCAAAGAGGAACGAGACGGGAGGGGATGCCGTGACACGAGCTGAGTGATTGTGCAAGACCGTCCTCCTCACGATCCCGCCAGGGCCGTCCGGGTCCCGTGGCCAGACATAGATCCGGACGACTGGAGATGGTCCTGGAAGTTGTTCCTCACTAAATTATCTGGGTAGGAACTCAGCAGCAGGAGGTAGAGCAGTGCTGGGTCAAAGGCTGTGAACCGTTGAGACATTTTCCTTGCATAGTCTCAAGCTATTTTCCAGAATGGTTGGAATAGTTCACAGTGTTAGCGTGCTTAGCCAGTTCCTTTTGTCCTGCTGCCAGTCCGAACTGACCGGACTCTGGAGGACAGAGGGACCTTTTCCTCTCTGCGCTTTATTGCTGCCCCAGCAGCCCTCAGGCTATTGGCTGCTGTGGCCTGGCCAGAACCGTGTCTCTACAACCAGGCCCTGGCTCTGACCACAGAGACTTTCTCGGGGGGGGAGGGCCAAAGGACACAGCCGGCTGACAGCTCACGCTAGGAGAGCCGGGCTGAGGGCCTGGGTGAGGACCAAGGCCTTCCCCTACCCACAGCCGTTAACTGCTCCCCAGGGCCTCCATCCTCAGGGACCCAGCGGCAAGAAGTCCTGGTGACATTTGGAGATGGCCGAGAGGGAAGAAAGGTGTAGGAGGAAGGGCTCAGTTCTGTCACCGGCCGGGTCACTCTGTGACTCTTAGCTTAGCTATACAAGGAGCAATAGTCACAGTGGTCACTATGCAGCGACAAAGCAGCAAAACGGGTTCTGTCCATCACCTGGCTAAGCCCATCTATGACAAACTTATGGATGAATGCCATGGAATATTCTGGTACTCTAAGAAATGAGAGCGCTTAGTACGATTGAGAGAAAACTAGCCCCTGTCCCTGACACACCTCCGGGCTGTAGGACCCTGCATAAGTCACGTAACCTCAGGGTTACTCAGGGCAGTTCTCCGGGACATCAAGTTCTCCTTTAGAGAAAGGAGGGAGATTTCTAGAAACTCATGTTGATAAAAGAAAGAGAAGCCCAGAGAACAACATCCAAAACGAATCCAACAACTTAAAGGGAGCATATCAGAAGGTGCTTATGTTATATGGAATGGTTCATTTTGAGTAGGGATCCCTAAAGAGCCGCAAAAGGAATTTTGTGACAGAAGGGAGCTGTCAAACTGCATTTAAAAAAAAAATCAATTAACAAGCATTTTCCTAAACCTATATATTTAAAATAATAGGATCTGATAATGTATTAGAATGTGGCTGGTGTTTAAGCCTGGATAACCGGGAAATGGTAGTACCCATAATGGGGATGTCTGAAAGACAAGCTGTCGTGGAGAAAAGATGTTAAGTTTGGTTTGGAGCATCCTGAGACAATCGTAGGAGGAAGGGACTGAAATTAAGGAGGAGACGGGAAAGGAAAATGAGATTTAGGTGAGATTTGAAGGGAACCAAGAGAGACAAGACAGTAAGTGGAGAGAAGGAAGAGAAGGAGAGGATTTCAGGTGTGGGGACAGCCAGTGAGTGAGAGAGAGAGTTCTGTCTGAGAAATGGGCGCCAGTGCCCCTGGATCACAGAGTGTATGTGAGAAGACTTATAAGGAAGAATGGGGCCGGATTATGAAGGACTTTAAAATCCAGACAGAATTTTATATTTGACTCTGGAGCAATAGGGAGGCACTGGAAGGTGACTCTGTGTGTGTGTGTGTGTGTGTGTGTGTGTGTGTGTGTGTGTGTGTGTGTGTGAGAGAGAGAGAGAGAGAGAGACAGACAGACAGACAGACAGAGACAGAGACAGAGACAGAGAGAGAATCAGATCTGTTCTTTACAGAGATTGATTTGATAGTGGAATAAAGAATGGATTGGAGTGGGGAGAGCCTTGAGGCAGGCAGCCCCGACAGCAGCTGTTGCAGTAATATAGGAATGAGGTGATGAGGCTGTGGACCAGTATAAGGATAGTTGTCAGAATAGCACAACTGAGAAGGAGCCATATTGGAGAGAAGCTGCAAGGGGGTATGTGAAATTGATGAGAGCTATTGTAGAGGTGAAATCTACAAGAAATGGTGCAGTGGGAAAATTGATGAGAGGTGTGTAAGGGGGAATGAAATTGATGAGAAGTGTTATAGAGGTGAAATCTACAAGAGATTCTTCAAAGGTGAAATTGATGAGAGATGTAGAGATAGAATCTACAAGAGATGCTGCAGAGGTGAAATCTATTAGGGATTCTAGGAGTGTACGTGAAATCTACAATAGATGGTGTAGAGGTGAAATCCACAAAAGATGCTGCAGAGGGGACATTGTCAGGCCTTGGTGGACGCTTGTGTATGGATGTTGAGAGAGAGGGTGGGGAGTCCAGGATGCTGCTAGATTAGAAGCCGGAGGGCTCTGGAGGATGGCGTTGCCCTCTGCATTGATACAAGAAGTGGTAGAGGAGGGGAGGGTTAGGGTTAGAGTTGAGGGGGGAAGATATAAGCTCTGCTTTCAAGTTTAAGATGCCTACTGAACATTCAGCTGTAGATGTTCAATAGGCAGTTGAAAATGTGACAGTAGAGGTTAGGAGAGAGGTCAGGGCTGGACAGATAGATCTGAGAATAGATAAAGGTGATAATTGAATCCATGGGGGCTGATGAAATCATCAAATGAAATAATAGAGAGAAGAGCTTTGGGGGATACCAGTATCTACTTAAACACCGAGTTCTCTCTTTATTACTCTAACTAATCTCATTTGGCATAGACATGGGGCTCGTCCTCAAGCGGGCCGCCTCTGGACAGTTTCCATGGCCCTCCTGAACACCATTCCCCAGATGTGGCCCAGGGAGGACAGAACAAGGCGCCGATGCCCTCAGTCCCGGGGAGGCCAGTTAGAGAAGCATCGGGATCTTGCTTTGAAAGCCCAGCCCTTCCTCCTTGGCCAGCAGCCCCCCACCCCCATCCTGGGGCCCAGCACACCCACTGGGCCCAGACTCTGCCTGGGCCCAGGCCGCATGTCTGCCAGCACCACACATCTAATAAACAGCTAGTAAAAGGCCTCTGGACGGGAGAGGTAATGAGCGGAGCGCCAGGCTCAGGGCAAGCGGGGGCACATTCCCCTCGGCGGGGTCCCCCCATCCCAGCTGCTCCCACCAGGAACTGTTTGAGCTCCTGGTTCATTACTGGCCCCATAAAACTCGCCCTGAGGGCTAGAGTGCAGACTGGCCTGAGCTGGCCATAAAACCCCCGCCAGAGAGGGGAACCACCTGCGGGAGGGAGCCCGACCAGCCTGAGGCCCCTGAGGGGGAGAGCGGGCATGGGGGCAGAAAAGAGGGAAGAATGTGGCCAGATGGGGCCCGAGGCACTGCTGAGGCCAGAGTGAGGGATTCACCGTTGTCGGCCTCAGTCTGGAGCTAAGGGTATCCATCGGCCAGGCTCTGTAGCTCGGGGGCCTTTTACTGCTGGAATAAAACCCTTTTCTGAGCTCAGAGCCCAGAGAAAGCCTCTTGTAGGGAAAGAATCTCCTGGTAAAATCCTGCCTCTGTCACGTGGGAGTTGAGTGACCCTGGACAAGTAGCTGAGCCTCAGTTTCCACATCCATAAAATGGGATTAATGCACATATTATACCGACATTGTCAGCACTGGTGATCCTCCTGTGCGAGATTTGAGGGAGTCAGAGGACAAGTCTCAGGCAGAATGAGGAGAGGATGGGTTGCAGTCTGAACCTTGCAGTGAGAGACCCCATGGATGAGATCACAGCCTCATTGGAGTCTATCAGTCGTGGGGATAGAGTGACAAAACACAGAAAGCAGGCTGCCTTGCCATCAGCTTGTTGGGAGGCTGAACCTCCCCTGCCATTTGGCGGCCCTTGTTCAGTCCCTTCCCAGCGCTCTGGTCCCCTGCGCTCTCGGAGTCTGGCCGGGGGCAGCCTGCTTCCCACTGGGACCCTCTTCCTTCTTTTCTCTGCCCCGCTGCCGCTGGAGCCCCCTCCCTCTCGCATGGTTCTCCAGCACCAAGGAAACGCCGGGCCGGGTCTGACTCTCTCTTTCTGCTCCCCTGGTGGCGGTTACAGGAGCGCTTTTGGAATCTGGACAAGAAAGAAAGCAAGATTCCCGCCAATGTCATATTCCAGATCTGGGACAATGACAAGTTCTCCTTCGATGATTATTTGGGTAAGTGGGATTTTTCACAAGAAATGTCCTAGAAGCAAGAAGGAATCACAGAAGGCTCTTAAGGAGGGAAAGGGCAAGATCATATAAAGTAAATCAATTCACTTCAGTAATCACTTATTAAGTGCCTACTATGCAATGTACAGTAGGACAGGATGTCTGGAAAACAAGACTGGAGCCCCTACTTCCCCAGAATCCCAGCATTTCACAGGTAGAGGTTCTTAGCTGCCACCTCGTCTATCCTCACCCCATCACACTTAACTGTGGTCCCCCAGTAAGGGGAAGACTGCTACGTCTTCCACTTTGGATGAGGCCCTAATTGTCTCCCTAACATCAAACCTACATTTTTGCCTCTTTGCAACTTTCAGCTTCCTCCAATTGCTCCTGGTCTTGGTCTTGAGATCCAAGCAGAGCAAGTTTCTCCCTCTCCCAACATAACTCTTTATGAACTTGAGGGAAGGCACTACATCCCCCCACTTCTCTCCTCTGGGGTGAGCATGCTCTCTCTTTTCAGCCCTTCCCCACATGGCCAAAGTGTAGGGCCTCCAACATCTTCTGGACACTCTCCATCAATGTCCTTCCCAAACTGTTGCGGAGAACAGGCTTCCCATCTCCTCTGTATCCTCTACATCTTCAGGTGCTATTTCTTCCCTTGCCTTCAATTCTACAAAAACAAAACGAAATCCTCTTCCCTTGGCTTTTCTTGCCTGGATGTGATGATGAGAATAATAACAGCTAACTTTGCTATTGCACTTTACAAATATCTCATTTTATTCTTGCCACCATCCTGGAAGCCATTATTATCCCCACTTTACATATTGGTGAAACTGAGGCTGAGAGAGGTGTATTTGGCAATGAGACACTTACTGGTGATTTTTGAGAGAGCCATGGTAGTGGGCCTGGAAGCCTGAGTGTAAGCAGTGAATTGCCCAGGGTCATACAGGTAGTAAAATATCTGAATCCACATTTGAATTCAGATCCAAGTGATTCTAAGTCCAATGTTCTGTCCCCTGCCCTCTGTAGCTGATCCCCTCCCATTTCCCCTCACTCTTCCATTGCTAGCTTCTCTAAGAACAGGCTACTCTCCTCCCTTACTGTCCAGTCTTTTCTTAAGGGGGACGTTCTGGCCTCCATCCTTTTCTCTCTTCAGTTCCTTCCCTAGGAAAGTCCATGATCTCCCATGATTTCAACCAGTCTCCCCTCCCTCACGTTCTGCATAGGAGACTATTGTGGGACAGAGGAAGGAGCTCTGAGCCTGGAGTGCAGAGACCTGGATTTGAAAGCAGTCTCTTTCATTTGTGCGACTCTGGGCAAATCATTTGTTGTACTTTGCCTCCGTTTCTCCATCTACAAAGTGGAAGGTGTTGTATTGATGATCTCTAAAGTTATATTTGCCTCTAAACAGATGGTCTGAGATCTAAAACTGAGCCAGACCTGACATCTTTGCACACAGACCTTTATTCCGATTCCGTACCATTTGCTCGAGTATCTTTGTTGGAAAGTTTGGATTATCATTGGTTATCCTTCCTTCCTCATCACCCCCTCCAGCCAATCGTGTTATCTGCTTCTGTCATTTCTGCCTCTGTGATAATCAAGGTATCCATTTGCTCCTCTCTATTTCCATTGTCACCCGCCTAGGACAGGATCATCATCTTCCTACTTTTATCACAAAATAACCTGGCTTCTTCTTACCGTTCCAGTTTCCTCCATTCATTCTGTGAACAATACTGCTCTGCTTGCTTTTATTTTTTTATACTTGTTTTCAGTTCCAACTTCTCTCTTTCTTCACCCTTCTTCCATTCATTGATAAAGCAAGAGATACACTATCCATTACATATAAAGTTGTGTAAAACTAACTTGTACATTAGCTGTCTTGAGTGGATGGGAAGCAAGAAAAGGAAGGTAAAAAAAATGTCAGCCTGCGTTCAGAGTCTGGAGGTAAATGGCATTTTAAAAAATTTTTTATCATGAGTCCTTCAAAATTGTCTAGAGTCATTGTATAGCTAAGCTTCTGTAGTGATAATTGCTACGATATCGCCATTACTCTGTACAGTGTTCTCTTGGTTCTGCTTACTGCATTTTGCATCAGTTCATATAAACTTCTCTGGTTTATCCATTAGCCATCCTGGTAATATTTTTATAGCACAGTCATATTCCATTGCACTCAGATACCACCACTTGGTCATCCATTCCCCAAGTGATGGCCATACTTTCAATTTCCAATTCCTTACTACCACAGAAGGAGCTGCTATAAATACCTTTGTACAAATAGGCCCTTTTCCTTTTTCCTTGATCTCCTTAGGGTACAGAGCTACTAGTGGTATTGCTGGGTAAATAGGAATAATTTTATAGCCCTTTGTGTGGATAGTTTTGCTCTCTTCTCCTCTCCTCTCTCTTCTCCTCCTCTTCATCCTCCTCCTCCTTCTCCTTTTTGAACTTTTGTCACCCATGAGATGCTTCCTGTCTTTCCTCTGCTCTCTGAAACTTGCTTCTTTCAAATCTAGGTGTATGTCAAACTATTTAAGGCCAGATTTCTTTTCTTTCTCCATCATAAATTCTACTAAGTAGTAGTGACTTCCTTCCATAGTTCCCATCATTCCTCTTAATTAAGTGGGTAAATGGAGGCAAAGATGGGTCTTTCTCAATCTCCTTCTTAATTCTAGTGCCTTCCTTCCTTTATTTTTTCCTATTTCTCCTGTGTATAGCTTATTTGTACATATTTGTTTGCCTTATTGACTCCTCTACTAGACTGTAAGCTCCTTGAGGGCAGGGACTATCTTTTACCTCTTTTTTTATCTATAGCACTTAACCCAGTGCCTGGACACTTACTAAGTGAATTAACAGGTGGGTAGACAAGTATGCTGTAAAGAGATAAGTGGAATCATGGGGGGGATGGAAGGATGGATGATAGAGAGGTGGATGAGGCAACACAGTCCAATGGAAAAGGCACTGACTGCTAAGTTCAAACCCTGCCTCTTGTGGTTTATTAGCTTTATGTCATACAGTTATTTAACCTTTATGGATCTCAGTTTCCTCACCTGTAAAGTGAAGGGATTGGGCAAGATGGTCTCTTGTAGCTCTTGAGCTGTGATCTTATCATGGATAAGTGGATGGATAGTAAGGCATATAAAGAAATAGTTATGGAATAGGAGTAGGAGATGCAGGTAGATGGATGACCAGACCAGATGGTAAGTGGAGAAGCAACTTTTTTCTCCCTCCCTCCCTCCCTCCCTTCCTTCCTTTCCCTTTTCTTCCTTCCTTCCTTTCCCTTTTCTTCCTTCCTTTCTTCCTTCCTTCCTTCCTTCCTTCCTTCCTTCCTTCCTTCCTTCCTTCCTTCCTTCCTTCCTTCCTTCCTTCCTTCCTTCCTTCCTTCCTTCCTTCCTTCCTTCCTTCCTTCCTTCCTTCCTTCCTTCCTTCCTTCCTTCCTTCCTTCCTTCCTTCCTTCCTTCCTTCCTTCCTTCCTTCCTTCCTTCCTTCCTTCCTTCCTTCTTCTTTCCCTCCCTCCTTTCCTTCCTCCTTCTTTCACTTAACCAGTGTCCCACTGTATCCTTGCCTCCTAAGGAAACCCTGAACTAATGAACTCTGTATCCATTTCAGGTTCCCTTCAGCTGGATCTCCATCGGATGCCCAAGCCGGCCAAGACCGCCGAAAAGTGCTCCCTGGACCAGTTGGACGATGTCTTCCACCCAGAAAGCTTTGTGTCCCTTTTTGAGCAGAAGTCAGTGAAGGGCTGGTGGCCCTGCACAGTGGATCTAGAAGAGAAAAGGACACTTGCAGTGAGTTTTTTCTGCCTTTCTCTGGGTTGGCAGTGTTGTGATTGGGGGAAATGCCCATTAGTGCTGCCATTATGGCCGTCTTTGCACCACCTTTCCATCTACCCAGGCACAGGGCCGTCTGCCAGCAAGGCTTACCGTGTGCCACTGTGTTAAGTTCTAGAAATACAAATACGAGAAAAAGCAAGGATGGTTCCTGCTCTCACGGAACTTATATTCTAATTTCTTCTCCCAACACATAAAAGGGAGCCACAGAGGAAGGGGGATAGGGACGGTGTGGGCCCCTCCTCAAAGTGGAGGTCCCCAGGAGAAACTTGTCAATAGAAGAAGGAGCTGCGGGAGCTGAGAGAGGCTTAAAGGTTATTAGGCCACAGGTACTGGGCAGTCCAGCACAGTAAGCATTGATTAAGCACTTACTGTGTGCAAAACAACAGGACTGTTGGAGCCCTGAGGTTTTGCTAAAATGAATCGCCAATCTGAAGGAGTTACCAGGCTATTACCTGCATTCTTTCCCTCCAAATACTTACCTGTGGGATGGAAACTCTGTGAGAATAAGCACTAGTTCATTTATTTATTTTTTATTTTTTGCATCAGAAGCGCCCAGCTTCTGGCCCATAGCAAGTATTGAATCTATGGCTCTTTAACTCTTCAACAGCAATGGGTGGAAGCTGAGTGTAGTATGGTAGGAAAACTGCTACGTTGGAGTCAGAGGACCAGAGTTTACCCTTACTCTCTCATCTGGGTGACCTGAAGGTCCTCTTCTATTTTTGCTCTGTTGCTCTTTAAAAGGGTCTCAAAGATCCCTTCCAGGTCTCTGATGTTCTATGTTCACAGACCCTTCTGGCTCTGACCTTGAAGTTCAGGGAAGGGGGCAGAGTTTCTCTCCCTCCCTCCCTCCCTCCCCCTCCCTCCCTCCCTCTCTCTCTCTCTCTCTCTCTCTCTCTCTCAATCTCTCTTTTTTTTTTTCTTTTTTTTTTTTTTTTTTCTGAGACTGGGGTTAAGTGACTTGCCCAGGGTCACACAGCTAGGAAATGTTAAGTGTCTGAGACTAGATTTGAACTCGGGTCCTCCTGAATTCAAGGCTGGTGCTCTATCCACTGCGCCACTGAGCTGCCCCCAGAGTTTCTCAATTCTAACACTTTATTATTGGCTCCATGTTCTTCGTTCTGTAGTAGTTTCGGGTTAGGATGTTTTGTGTCCTAAGGTCTCCTCTGTCTCCAACACTTGATGGTTAAAAGACCTTTTTGGCTTTACCTGACAATTTAGCCCTCTTGGAAGAGTCCTGAAGACTTGGATTATTGGGGCCAGGAGGCTTGATATTCTCAAGTGATTCATCTGAGATCTCGCGGCTGGAGATGGCAGAGATGAGGCTCAAACCTAGCTCTCTTTTCATGGGACTGCTCTGCTTCCCAGCTAGTCCCTCACCATGTGTCCTCGGATCAACTCGCTCCCTACTCTCTCCTTGTGTGGTCAAACAGGCGCCTTCCCAACCCTAACCAGATCCCTCTTGTTTCTACAGGGCAAGTTGGAAATGACTTTGGAAATTGTTTCCGAGTCAGAACATGAAGAACGGCCTGCTGGGGTGGGCCGTGATGAACCCAACATGAACCCCAAGCTGGAGGATCCAAAGTAAGAGATTTATCTGCACTTAAACCTCAGCTCCTTTGTGTTCCTTGTTGGGGTACGTGGGTAGTTTTGGGCCGGACACATCCTTTTGGATGGTCAGGAAAAGGGCCAGAGAAAAACCATGGTAGTCCCCGAGGGAAGTGGGCAGTAGTTACCAGACTAGGTCTAAGAAATCCATTGTACAGAGGAGGAGCCAGAGAAATTTGTGGCTTACCACGGTCACACAGTTATTGGTCAGGGGTGGAAATTGTGACTAGAACCTTGATCTTTGCCCTTTGATCATCACAAAGCTGAAAGCGCTTGGTCCCTCTCATTTGTCTGGCTGGGACTGAGAGCCTTGCTGGCCCGCTCATTGGGCTGCTGGGTCCCTCTCTCTATTTCCCCATTACGGAGAGCTCCAGAGAACGGCCCGGGATGGCCCTCTGGGAGCCCCTGCTTAGACTGGGGAGACTCCATCCTTCAGGAGCCTCCTGTGAGTGAGAGAGAAGACATCAGAGAATTCAGGGCTCAGAAGTCCTCTCCTTCTACAAATGAGGAAAGGGAACCCCACAGCAGAATGACTTATAGAAAGTAAGCATCAGAAGTGGCATTTGAACCCAGGTTCCTTGATTCCAGATCTATCACTCCTCACTGCAGCATGCCGTCTCCACCCACAGCCAGCCAACAAGTATTGATTAGTCACTGACATGGGGCCTGGTCCTTAGCTGAGTGTTGGGGGTAGGTGCAAATAGCGCCCCCCCTCAGAAAGTTCATTATCTAATAGGAAGAGACACCACCAAAAGACCTGGAGGCTGCTGGTCCCTCGCCACAGTGCCTGGGCTTTCTCTCCTGTTTCTGGGATCCAGCCCCCCCCCGCCTTCTCAGCCCCACCTCAGCCCGGACCTGGGCTTCCCTGGGGGCAGCTGTTTGACTCACCCTTTGTGTTACAGGCGGCCAGACACATCCTTCCTCTGGTTCACATCCCCGTATAAAACAATGAGATACATCATCTGGCGGAGGTTCAGGTGCTTCATCATCCTCTTCATCATCCTCTTCATCCTGCTCCTTTTCCTTGGAATCTTCATTTATGCTTTCCCGGTAAGGAGCTTGGGGGGGGCAGGGAAGTTGAGGGAGGGGCCTGGGAGAGGGGGACATGAACCACTGTAGTCAGAGCCTCCTTCATCCTGAGTGGGTTGGGGAGGGGAAGGAAGGAGCCCTGAGCTGGCAGGGGTTGGGGGAGGGAGTCCAGGGAGAGAGGCCGGGGAAGACAGGGTGTGATGGAGGAGCTGTAGCCTCCGCTTGGAGTGGGGAGACTCTGCCCTTGAGGAGCCTCCTGTAGGTGAAGGGGAAGACGTAGCTCTGCCTTCTGGGAGCCCCTGGTTAATCAGGTAGTTAATCAGGACAGGATGAGGGGGCTGGTGCCCTTCTCTACAGTACCCTGTGGGTCTTGTGGGAGTCCAGGCACCGGGGACAGAGAAGCCTCGGAGCCAAAAAGAGCTTTTGAGGTCAGAATTCAAGTCTCCCATTTGCCAGCACATCCTGGGACCAGAGAGGGGAAGGGGCTTGACCAAGAGCTGTCATGGAGCAGCAGGTTGTTGACAGGATCAGGATTTGAACCCAGACCTCAGCTTCAGGGGATTTCCCCCCTCGCCCCTCTGGACTTTTCCCCACTGGCTCCAGCCAGCCCGGGCTCTGGTCCAGTTGGGAAACCTCACTCTGAAGGGAACGGGGCTGGGGAAAATCGACAGCTCCAGGCAGTCTGGTTGGATTCCACTCATCATTCGCACCCCCCTTCCCCCCAGTCCTGGGGAGGGGCCGTGGCGGCAGGGGGGTGGGGAAGCTTGGCCAAGGGGCCGGGGGTTCTGATCCAGCATTGGCTTTCCCGGGGACAGGCTCAGAGAACATCCTGTCCCAATTAGAGGCCCCCAGTGCCGGGGGGGAGGGACGGAGCAGGGGATGCTGGCCAGGCTGGCAGGCCCGGGCTAATAAAGGGCATCAGCGTTTGGGATTGCTTTCTCTGGGGCCGGTCCCGGGACAGGGGGCTCCCATCCAGGGAGTCTTCGGCTCCTCTACTCCCCTGGACCCCCCCTTCTCCCCCAGCCTTTGAAGCCGAGCCCTCCGGGTTTCCAGGGATGGAGCTGGGGAAGAGGGGGGTTGCCTCTTCCCCTCCAGCTCCTGGGCGGAGAGTAGGGACGGCAGAGCCGCCCCTCATTATGGGCAGACGGGATACAGGGGACCCACGGGGAGGTAGGAAAAAGGAGTCCCCATCCTTAAGGGCTCTTGCTGGGAAGGGGAGACGCAGTCTCTGTCCTGGGCAGCTCTTGCCTTAATATGGAGGGCTTGAGACATGTTTCTAAAAGATCTAGGAAGCAGAAACACGCCCCCCCTCAAAATAAAGAGGGATTGAGATCTGTGCTGTGAGCCCCAAATACTGCAGGGCCAATCAAGGAAGACTTCCTGAAGGAAGAGGCTTTGGAACCACAATGGGGCTTAGCTGTGGCGGGCTGATGGGAAGTTGGGGGCTGCTCCTCTGCAGGGAGCTGGGGCAGGTGAGGGGGCGGCAGGAGCAGGACCGCAGATAGAAGGCGCAGTCCTTGTAAATCAAACAGCTGGAACTGTTAGGCCCGGAGGAGACCCGAGTTCCAATCCTGCCTCAGACATTCGCTGTCCGGGCCTGTTTTCTCCCCTGTGAAATGGGTCTGTTCTAGCTCTGACTCTGTGCCCTGAAATACAGATTCCCCATTCCCAGAGGGAGCTGGAGAGAATGCCTTCCCCCTTCCCTGTCTGGGAACAGCCTCCAGAACCGATCTCAGGCCCGTCCCACTTCCCCTTCGCTTCCACGACGCTCCCAGGGATGCTCTCGTGGGGTCTGGCTCTACAGGGAGCCCCAGAGGCTTCTGGTCCAGCCCGGTCACGTGACGCTCACAGGGACCCCTCCCAGCTGAGGCTCCCTGCCATCCTCTGTTTCTTGCCCTTCTCTCCCTCCAGAACTACGCCGCCATGAAGCTGGTGAAACCCTTCAGCTAGCCCGCCTCCGGAGGCGCCCCAGGAGCAGGGCCCCGGCCCCCCGAGTCTTTCTCCGCCGCCCAGCCCCAGCTCATCCAGGAGTGGGCGCCGCCTCCGGCTCGAGGGATGGGCGCCCTGGGACCCCTGAAGCCGGGAAGCTTCTCCCATCTCTAGCACTCTTCCCTTGGACTTTTGGGACAAATGGAGTTTAAGTGGCCAAGGCTGCTCTTCTGGGGGGAGAGGGGGAGTTCACCTGGGTGGGTTCTAGGTGTGAGCCTGATCTGCCAGGAGAGGGTCCTCGAGGAGAGCGTGTGGCTGGGGAGCCTCGGGCGGGCAGGAGGCCGTGGCCCCGGTCCGGCTCCCCCTCTCCCCTCCCTACGTGACCTCCGGGGCTCCCTGGCCATTCTCCCCTTCCCTCCCTTTTTGGAGCCCTCACAATCCCAGGATCTCAGGAGGAAATCCAGTGGCTGCATAGCCCGAACCAGGTGTGAGAGACCCCCGCCCGCCCCAGGCTCCCAGCGCCCGACCTTCCCGCCAACCCGCCCCAGCTTCCCTCCCCTGTCACCACTTCCTCCTGTCCTGCTTTCTCTCCTCTGCTTCCCCTTCGCACTGCTCTCCCTCCCTGCCCACTTCCCGCCTTTTCAGAATCCCAGGATAGCCCCGGGGCTCTTCTGTCCAATCCACTCTTGGACAAAACTCTAGCAGAAATGACAAAGAGCCAGTCATCTGGTCATCATTAAGTGCCTACTGTGGGTGTGCCGGGTGCCGTGGGGATAGCCTGTGTCCAAGAAGCATTTATCATTAAATACCTACTAAGTGCCAGGCGCTGTGCCAGGCTTGGGAATATCATATGTCCAGTCAAGAAACATTTATGATTAAATACCTACTAAGTTCCAGGCTTGGGAATAACATGTGTTCAGTCAAGAAGCATTTGTTATTAAGCACCTACTATGTGCCAGGCCCTGTGCCAGGTTTGGGAATATCATGTGTCCAGTCAAGAAGCATTTATCATTAAAGACCTACTAAGTGCAGGCACTTTATTAACTTAGGATATCCTGTGTCTAGTCAAGAAGCATTTATCATTAAATACCTACTATGTGCCAGGCCCCGTGCCAGGCTTGGGAATATCATGTGTTGAGTCAAGAAACATTTGTTATTAAGTACCTACTAAGTGCCAGGCTTGGGAATATCATGTGTTGAGTCAAGAAACATTTGTTATTAAGCACCTACTAAGTGCCAGACACTGTACTGAGAGCTGGAGATATAAAAAAAAAAAAAAAAAAAAATTTAACCCCTCCTTAGTTGCTGGAAACTTTCCTCCCTCCTCCATCCCTCTTCCTCCCTCTGTCCTCTTTCTCTCCTCCTGCTCACTCTCTTCCTCTTTCTCCGTGGTTCTGTTCCCTCTTCTCCCTTCTCATTTCGCTCCCTCTGCTCCTTCCTTTCACCTCCCCATCCTCCCCCCCACATACCCCTGGCCTTGATCTCCACCCCCCATCCCCTCAGGACCACTTGGCCAAAGCTCGTTCTGTGCTGGGATGTGTGAGAGAGTCTGAGTGGGAACTCCTTGGGCAGGGCACCCGGCTCATGGGAACTTAAGGTCTGTGGTTGATTTCCTGATAAGGAGAAGGAAAATTTTGGAGGAAGAAAACAACAACTGGCATGGAAAGCAAACGGGGGTGAAGGGGGTCTCAGTCCGGCTGGCCACAGGGGGTCTCAGTCCGGCTGGCCACGGGGGGTCTCAGTCCGGCTGGCCACGGGGGGGTCTCAGTCCGGCTGGCCACGGGGGGTCTCAGTCCGGCTGGCCACGGGGGGTCTCAGTCCGGCTTCATCTCTTGGATTCCCTGGTCTCGACCAGACTGGCTCTCAGGGGACCTTGTGGAACAGGTGGGACCCTTGGCACATGCTTCTGCCGAGGCTTGTTCCACATCTTCAAGCTGACCACAGTTCTGTGACCCACGGGGCGGCTCTGGGTCGGAACCAGGCTCTGGGTCGGAACCAGGCTCTGTGTTTTCAGTCCCAGACAGCAGCGCTCCAGGCAGTGTCTCAGCCTCTGCAGACACTGAACAAAAGGAGATGCTTAATAAAAGGCTTTTGGATGACAGCAGAGTCTTCTGACTTACTAGGGGAAGGCGGGCATTAACGGCCCCAGGGCCTCTTTGGAGTCTGATTTCCAACTTTATTCCATTAAAAAAACACGCATTAAAGTTCTTGTTCTGGGAAAGGCGGGTTTCGAGGGTTCTATAGCTAAGAGGAAAACAATCGCTCCTCAAGAGCTTTTATTCTACTGAAGTTACAGGGTGGGTAAGTGGGGGGTTGCAACTAGTTCACAAGGAAGCCAGAATGGGCTCTTTGTCTGCCTCTCCCTCCTTTTTTTCCTCCTTCCCTCCCTTTCTCCCTCCCTCCTTCTCTCTCTCTCCTTTTCCCTCCCTCCTCCCTTCCTCCCTCCTTTTTCCCCCACCCTCCCTCTCTTCCTTTCTCCCCCCCAACTAATTCTTGCCAGCAAGGGAAGGCAAATGTCGGAGCCATTCTGTTTTCCACAGAGACATGGGCTTGAATTCTGTTTATCTGTTTCCTTAAATATTGCTGGTCTTGGGGAAGTCATCAAGGTTCATCCCGACGCCTGATCGCTGTTTCTCAATGGTAAAAGGAGACCCCAAGCTTGAACATGAAGAACCCTTCCCGACAAATAGCAGTTCTGCGACGAACACAGATGGCAAATTTAAAGAGATTCATTTGTCCAAGTCAAAAGAGTAACAGAAGCCGGGGGACATGCACCTTGGAGAAGCTCTGCCTGGCAGTACGGGGCAGGGTTTCCTTTCGGAAGCAGTGATGAGAGTGAGAGAGACGGAGATTCAGGGCTCGCCCCCGGATTCCCTACAATATCTAGTAACTGCGGAAGGGCCGAGGCTCGCTTGTTGCCTTCTTTGCCAAGTCTCTCGCCCCCTTCAGTGGCCCGCAGAAAGGCGCCGGGGCAACTTTTCTCTTCTGAAGTTCTGAAACCAGAAGGACCTGAAAAGGCCCGTCTCTCTCCTCTCCCCGTCTCTTCCCGCAGCCCCGCAGCCCTGATTTCTACTGTACTTGGGGGCTTAGTTCAACACATACCAGAGACAGATAATACAGAGGCCCTGCGGAAGGAGGAAAGGCTGAGCTCAGATACGGAGAAAGGCTTCCCAGCGGAGGCCGCGGAGTCGGACTCTGAAGGATGGTGAAGTTTGGGCAAGTGTGGAGGAGGCAGGAGTAGCAAGGAAGGCCATGAGCCGCGTAGGAAGGCAACAGGGAAGCCCAGGACGGGATCCTAGGGATCTTCTCATTGGTCCCCACTTCCCCAAGTCATCTTGAAAGCCCAGATTTTAGTCCATTTTACCCCCAACTCTGCGGGGTCCCCCATCACCCTTTGCTTGAAGAATGATGAAGACACTCATGCGGTTGTGATAGCTGGCTCTGGAGCGAGGGTTCTCACCCTTTTTTTGTGTTCTGGACCCTTTTAACAGTCGGGAGAAACCCCGGGAGCCTTTCTCAGAATAATGTTTTTAAATATATGAAACACATTATGATACGAAAGAAATCAGTTATATCAGTATATATGTATGTACACACACAGATTGTGCATGTATGTTGTATGCACAAAGTTTGCGTTTCTCAGGTGAAGACCCCCTGCTCTGAGGTAGCATAGCGGGCAGGAGTTGAACCAGACAAAGCTGGGCTCAAAAGTTGCATCAAATGCAATTCGAATATATACGCAAAGTGCTTTCCAAGTCACTTACTGGCTGTGTGACCTGGACAAATCCTTCATTTCCCTAAACCTCACTTTTCTCATCAGTAAATGAAGAGACGTCGAAGGTTCTAAATATCAAGCAACAAGTATTTGTGAACTTCCTACGGGTGCCGAGCCCGATGAACGACTCTGTAAGTGAGCTTTAGGGGACACCTGTGTTTGGGCGACTGTTATCCTCCTGTTATTATAACATACATAATAATACATATTAAAGTATATACACTTTACATATGAGTAAACTGAGGCAGACAAAGTAACGGCTCCAGGTCACCCAACTGGCCTGAGAAAGATTTGATTTGGGTCCTGATTCCAAGTCTACGGCCTTTTCCACTAAGCCAAGATGCTGCTAAAGGTCGCACAGAAGGCGTGAGCAAGTCTTTTTTCAGGATGGATTTAATATCTGAACATAGTGGAAAAGAGCGGATTGAAGATGCAGGAGGGAGAGAAGAGCGGTTGGTCCCCAGAGGAGGGGAGGGAGGGGAGTGCTGGAGATGGAACCAAGGATCAAAGGTCACACAGGGAGTGAGCATCTCATTCCTCTGACTCCAGATTCAGCGCTTCTTCCCCCACAGACCCTCTCATCTCTCAGCTCCCCAGTACCCCCTAACCTTGGCCACCAGGGATTTAGCTTAGGAGGCCCGGGGTTCAGTGTTGCCTGACCCTGATGCTTTGGTACATCCCACCCCTAATCAAAAGGGAGGAACCATACAGGTCCTTGAACAACAAGCAAATGGACTGGGCAGGCGCCGGTCATGACGGGCCTTTGGGACTTTACCCTAGAAGTCGGAGGTGAGGATTTCCTCCTTATCTGGTCCCTCAGTCCTCCCTTCCCATAGCATGGCAGCCTGTCTCAGAGCTGGAATGTCACTGTTCCTGAGCACCATTCTTTGAAGTTAAGACTCGGTGTCTATTTAAATACAATTCTTAGCTGTGGGGAGCACTTTCTGTGCCTTCTGAAAGCAAGTGGCCCACTGGTACTTTCTGGAACTGGACTGGACAAGTGGAAGCCGGCGCTGGGCAGGAGGTGAGAGGTGAGCTTGGCATGGGGGGAGGAGGAGCCATAGAGCAGCATACTAGGGCCAGGAAGGCCTGGGTTTGAATTCTGCCTCAGACTCTCAGCAGCCACTGAGTCATGTGCCTCAGTTTCCTTAACTTCACAATGAGAGTAATGACAGCACTCACCTACCTCAAAGAGTTGGGAAGAGCAGTGAGAGAATATACATAAAGTGCTTTTGCAAAGTCTTAAAGCTCTATGCAAATGTTTATTATTATTTTTTTTTTCAGAGTATAGGGTGTTTCCTGAGAGAAATAGACCTCAGTGAGGGAACCTGGAGGAGAATGATTATGCTATGGGGAAAAAAAGTGAGAGGGAAGAAGGAAGGAAGGAAAGAGTGGAATGGGGAAGAAGGAAGGAAAGAGAGACAAAGAGAAGGAAAGAAGGAAGAAAGAAAGGAAAGGAGGGAAGAAAGGAGGGAAGGAAAGAAGGAAGAGAATGGGGAGACTAAGAGAGGCACTGAAAAGATAGGCAATGAAAATTCCTTGTCTTCTTTTCTTCATTCTCTCCTCTCCTTTTTCTATTTTTCCTTCTCCCCTGTTACCTCCCTCTCCTTTTTGCTTTCCTTTCTCTCCTCTCCTTTCAACTTGCCCAACATCACAAAAAGCTTTGGATCCCAAATCCTTTCTTTGTCTCTAACTTAGGACTTTTCCCACCCAATCATGCTGGAATCTTCCACAAACAAAATACCAAAAACAAGCAAAAAGCAACAAAACAAAACA
>NC_133618.1:26992977-26995477 GCF_048593235.1 Sminthopsis crassicaudata
CGGCCACTTCTGTCCCGGCTTTCCGTCCGAGGGCTCCCTTTGGCGGGAAAAACAAGGGAAGCGCGGCCTGAGGATGTTAAACTCTCTCATCCGCCCAAAGTCCACGTGATGGAGCGGCTGCTCCCGGAGCGCCACAGTCCCCCTCCTGGGAGAACAGAGCCGGCCCCGCCCTCCAGGGGCGGCTCCGGAGCCGGCCCCGCCCCCTCAGCTCTTCTCTCTCCTTCCTTAAAACTGAGAGGCAAAGACCCGCCCTTTGGGCCCGCGCCGTCGCCACGTGCAGCCCCGGGAGCCATTTTCTGCTCCGGAACCAGTGCGCACGCGGGAGCTCGGAGCTGAGTCCCTCGAAGTTTCTCGCCCCTCCCCCCTCTCCCCAGAACTTGAGGCCGGAGGCCACACTCCACAGATGCGAGGTCTCCTCCCCCCGGCCGGGGGCGCCCTCGGACCGAGCCCGGAGTTAAAAATCTCCCCTGGAAAAGGCTCCTTGAAGGGGAGACTCTTTGGGATCTGGCAGAGCCTGGGGCATCATGGGAACTCCCGGAGCCGGAGCATCCCGTCCGGGCGGGAGAGCGGACCGGGCGGGGCGATTTCCGAGGCCGCAGGGCCGCCCCATTACTTAAGGAGAGGGAAGCCAGAGAAAGGATGTTACTGACCCGCCCCCACCCCCCCCAGGCAGGACTCGCACCCAGCGCTCCCGGCTCCCTCTCCGGCCCAGCCGCCCGTCTGGGAGGAGGAAGACGGTTCTGGAGGGGGGGGGAAGTGGGAGGCTGGGGGAGGGTCAGTGAGGGGGAAACTGGGAGAGGAGAGGAAAGAGGAAGGAACCCTGGCGTGTGTGAGAGCACGTGCTGTCCTGTCACATGTATGTGCATGTGTGAGCACACGTGTGTGTGGTGCACGTGTGCCGTGTGTGCGCGTGTGCACGCTTTTCCTGCCCTCCCCGGAGTCCTCCCTCTCCTCCTCCCCTCCCCTCTCACCTGATCCTCATTAACTCCAAGTGTAAAACCCCCTCCCCCCTCCATCCCCCTCCTCCCCAAGCTGTATGAGCAGGGCTGCTGCTGGGGCCGCCCTCTCACTCCTCCCTGACTGTGCTCCCGCTTTCCTCTGACAGTAGCTGGATTTGGGTGACACTTGTGATGGGGGCGGGGCTCTGAGGGTCTGCCAGGAGGAAGGTCCCTGGGAGGGGGGTCGTGCTCCTGCTCTGGGCCGTTCCTCCCGCCCCCAGCCCCAGCCCCCCTATGGCTCTCGTCCTCCTCCAGCCTCCCCCTTGGGGCTACGTCTCCCTTCTGGGATGCTACTTCTCCCCCCATCCTTCTCTGGGGGTTTCTTGGGCTGGTCCCCTCCCCCCTCTCCCTCCCTCCCTCCCCCTCCTCCTTCCCCCTCCTCCTCCTTCATCTCTGTCACAGGCTCATCCTTCACTCTGGCCCCCCGGGAGAGCTGCCTGGCCAGGTCCGTGCTGTTTATGACACTGGCTCTCCCTCCCTCCATGATGGGGGCGCTGCGCCCCAGGATCCCCCGTGGAGACCCCAGAGCTGACGGGTGGAGTCCGGGCCGGGCCGGGGCTTTATTTTCCTGCTTTCCCGTGGGCCTGGGGGGGGGGCTGTGGGCTCCGCGGGCTCCTGGGGGGGAGACCCTCCCCAGCTCGAAGCTCCCCTTAAGCCGCAAACTTGCTCCCATCAGCGCTTTATGGCTTTTCTAACGCACAAACCTTGTCCCGTAATGGGGCCCCGTGTCTGGGGGGGAGGGGAGGAGGGGGGAGGGGCTGGGACTGGCCCGGGGCAGCCCGGGGATCTCGGGCTTTGGGTCGGGGTCCTGCCTTTCCCTCCGCCAGTGTTCCAGCAAGTCCCCAGGGGCTCGCCCATCTGCCCCGGGAGCTCAGGCGGTCCTCCCTCCCCTCAGCTCCATGTGGGCCCCCCAATGAGGAACTTCCCCTGGATCACTCTGGGGATGACGTTGGACTGAAGTCTAAGAGATTTTAGAGTGCACCCAGCAGGGGCAGCTGGGTGGTGCAGTGGTCGGAGCACTGCAGTCAGGGGGCCCTGAGTTCAAATCTGACCGGGGCACTTTATAATGCCTGGCTGTGTGACCCTGGGCAAGTCACTTCACCCAACTGCCTCAGGGGGGAAAAGCACCCACAAGACCCACAGATTCCAGCACGGGTTTTAAAAGCCGGTTTCCTGGCGCCCAAGGGCAGGCCCTCGGGGTGCTTGGAGAGTCGGTCCCTTGTTTGCTCAGTAGGCATTCATTAATTGCTGACTTTGTGCCAGGCAAAGTCGTCTTTTTGCTAAAATGCCATCCGTTGGGGCGTTTGGTGCCTGGAGGAATATGGAGGACCCGAGTTCAAATTCAGCCTCAGACGGGCAACTTTTGTTTGCCTCAGTTTCCCCAGCTGTAAAAGGGAGTTTACAGTAGCACCTCCCCCTGGTGGCTGTTGTGAGGCTGAAAGTATGAAGTGCTTGGTCTAGTGAGGGGCACACAGTAGGTGTCATATAAATGCTTATTCTCT
>NC_133618.1:27005477-27037977 GCF_048593235.1 Sminthopsis crassicaudata
TGGGGGAGGGGGAGCAGTTGGGGTGTAGGTAATGGGGGAGGGGCACAGGTGGGGTGTGATGGGGGAAGGAGGAAGGCTAAGTTAGGTGGAGCGAGGGGCACTTAGGGGGGTGTGTGATCTGTGGACAAAAAGAGCAAAGGGGGAGGAAGAAGTGGAGGTGATTCCCAGCCAGGTGAGAACTGGGGGCTTTTCCCTTCACAGCAAATCTCTGGTGGGCAATGTCTCCCAATGGGAGTTGAGAGGAATTGAGAAGTCAGACCAGGGGGATGCAGGGCCTTCAAAATGGACGGAAAATCGGACCCCTCGATTCACAGATGAGGAAACAAGAGCGGTCAGTGAGTTGGCCAGACTCGCCCAGCTGGAGTCCGTGCCGGGATTTGAATCCAGAGCCTCTGGCTCCAAGGCCTTTTCACTCAACCCTGTCAAGGCTACAATCGAGTCTGGCTCGGAGGGCAGCAGAACAGGCCTGGGCCTGAGTCTCCGGCCGCAGGACACTCAGGTTTCTGAGATCCACTGGGAAACCTCCGGCCCCGGTAGGTCTGGCGTCCAGTTCAGTTAATTTCAGTCCAAATTAATTCAATCCCAAACTTATCATGTGCTCAGCAACGTGCAGAGTGCTGGTTTGCAGAGAAACAGGCGCACCGACCACCCCTGGAGGGGCTGACGGTCATTCGGAAGGGAACGAACACTTATTAGGCACCTGCTGGAAGCAGCTTGGCCATGCCATGGAGAGAACGCCGGGTCTGGAGTCAGAAATCCCGAGTTCAAATGCAGACAGTAGTTGTGTGACCCTGGGCAAGTCATTTAATCCTGTTTTCCTCACAGCTGGAAAAAGGAAT
The DNA here is from genome assembly GCF_048593235.1 of Sminthopsis crassicaudata. Taxonomy (NCBI): domain Eukaryota; kingdom Metazoa; phylum Chordata; class Mammalia; order Dasyuromorphia; family Dasyuridae; genus Sminthopsis; species Sminthopsis crassicaudata. The sequence continues at coordinate 27,006,317 of NC_133618.1, forward strand.
GAGAAACCACTCCAGTGTCAAGAAAATCTCAAATGAGGTCCCAGACAGACATGACTGAAAACGACTAAATAAAAGCCCTACTATGTGCCAAGCGCTTTGCAAATATCATCTCATTTGATGATATTTATCCCCATTTTACAGATGAGGAAACTGAGGCAAATACAGGTTTAAGGTCAAGTATCAGAGTACAGCGTGTCTGCAAGTCAATTAATACAAAGTAAGAGAGTAATCTCTAAGAGAAGAGAGTTCTCTCCATGAGCCTGAAGGAAGTTAGGGATTTTCCCACAAGAATCTACCACAGGCTCAGGTGTTCCAGATGGGCAAAAGTGCCCGTTCCCTCCTGGACTTCTCCATCCTCAGAAAGAAGCTCCTTCAACCAGAGCTCCCAGACACGGCGCTTCACTTTCTGGCCGCCTCTTTTGGGCGTTCTCTGGCTTATAAATGTCCTTTAAAAGGCGGGTCTGACTCTAAGAAAGCCCTTTTACCTGTGTCTGCCTCAGTGACCTCATCTGTAAAATGGGGCTAATCATAGCTCCCATCTCCCAGGGTTGTTGTGAGGATTAATATTTGTAAAGGACTTAAAGTGTCGTATAAATGTCAGTTATTAGGGTTATTATGGGATCCGACAAAGACAGAGGATGCTGAGGCTATTCCCCCGTGTGCGCCCCTCAATGCAGCCATGACCACTTTAGTTACTCTGCTGACTCATATTGAGCTTACAGACTGCTAAGACCTCCAGATCTTCATCAGAACAGATATTGTTTATCTGCACCTCCGTCTAAAGCTTGTGACATTGATTTTTTTCTGCCAAAGTAGAAGAATTTACATTTAACCCTATTTGATTTTGTCTTTTTTTTTTTTAAGAATATAATTTTTTCTCGATTACAAGTAGAAACCATTTTTAACGTTCATTTGTTTTGAGTTTCAAACTCCCTCCCCTCCCTTGAGGAGCAAGCACTGCGAGACAGATTGTACAAGTCTAGTTAGAGAGAACATATTTCCATATTAGCCATGTTGCAAAAGAGACCCCCCAAACCCAGGAACAATAAAGGGCTTTGAAAAAAGCATGCTTTGATCCGCACTCAGCCTCTCTCGGGTCCCTCTGCGTGTTTCAGCCCAAGTCCGTCAGAACTGTCTCGGCTCAGGGGACTGGCCGAGAACGTCCGGCTCACACTGGATCCTCTGCATTTCGTCGTAGTCACCGGAGCTCAGCGCTGCAGCCTGGTGGGGTCCCTTGAGATTCTGGGGGTGGGGAGCCACACTCTGTGTCATCTGAAAATCTGATAAACACCCCATCACGTTCATGCTCTGTCCAAGAGGGGCTCAGTCACGGACCTGACTTCTGTGCTGGAATCAACCGAATCCAGGCTTTTAGGGTTGGGGGAGGGGCTGAGAGATCGGTAGTTCAATGGCCCAAGGCCAGACGGGTCGGCAGGGAGCTCCCTGACCCTTCCCAGAGGGTCCCCTGCCCACTTCTGTGGGTCCTGCTCAATCCTGACTTAGACTAGCCCCCCCCTCTGAGTTCAGCTGCTCTGGGGGAGACTGAGCAGAGTTTTCAAGTCTTCCTGACTCGCTGGGGGGTGAGGATCGATGGTGATGGCGAGGGCCCCGTCGGGCCGGGAAGCTTAATGAGCAGCTGGGCCGGGGCAGCCTCTGCGCCTTTTTTGTCTTTCATGCCCATGACCCGAGTGCCCACGGCTCACGCTGGTGACCGTCCTCGATTCTTGTAGCAGGGCGGGCCTGGACTCTAGTTTCCGGCTCTCCCCTGGGCTGGCCCCGACTGTAGGACCAAGGCTCCTCAGGGCAGCCGCTGCCTCTTCCTCCCCTCCCCCCCCCCCCCCGACTAGACGCTCCTTCTTCCCATGGACGGAGGGTGGAAAGGACCTTCCGGGGCCCTCTCATTTTAGAGCTGAGGGGACTGAGACCCAGAGAGGTCAGCGGGCGTCCCCAGCTCACAGCTGCTAAGAAGCAGAGGTGACACTGGAACCTCGGACGCCGAGTCTCTGCCCGTGGGACGTCTCTTGGACCCGAGGGTCCCGCTCATAGACTGGGGATGCCCAGGAGCAGGGCCCTGCCCACAAGGCTCTTGTGGACTGATTTAGCCGGGAGCCACGGGGTAGCCCTTGGGTGGAGGCCCCTTCTCATTCACTTCTCTTTTTCTTTGAATTTTCGTTCCTCCCTCGGCTTTCTCTCTGTGTCTTTGGACTAGGCAGTGGCTCTCAGTGCCCAGGGAGCCACCCCTCCAGCCTCCCCCTTGCTCCCTCAGCAGGCTGCCACGGTTGCTACTTTTCCATAGTTGCCCCCTTTCCCCGACCCCAAACCCGTTGCCCCAAGTCCCCAGGGCCCGCGTGGGTGCGTCCCTGACTCTCCGTGCTCCTTCTGCCCCGTCTCTGCTTTAATTAGGGCCCAAGTTCATTAGCAGCACAGAACGTTTCCAGCCCGCTAGCCCCAGCTGCCGCTGACACCTGCCCCGACCAGCTGCCGCCTGGGTTCCAGGCCCTCCACCCCACACCTGGAAGACATCAAGTATTTAAGGCTGGGGCACCAGAGCCCAACCCTTCCATAAAACTGCTAGTCGGGCCAGCTGGGTTCTCTGGCGGCGGGCCGGAAGCCCTGCTGGGTGGATGATTGGGTGTCGGGGGCCCCTCCGGGGCGAGGGAGATGAGGCCGGGGGAAAAGGCCCCGCTTGGGAGGGGTGGGGCTGCGGGGGAAGCGGCCCCTCGGTCCACATCCACACACATCTGCTGGGCCAGGGGAGAGATCCCGCCGGCCCTGGCCGGGGCGGGGACAGTTCTGAGGGATCACTTTGCTTTTCTTCCCACTGGCTCTGAGGGCAGAACCCCTCCTGGAGAGGGCCCTTGATGGGGAGAGTTCTACCATTACGCCCCAACCCCTGAGCCTTCCCCCACTTCCCCCAAGAAAGGGAACCCAGGCCCGGCTAAGCCGACCGCAGCTTTGGGGGATCCCGGGCCGCCCCACGGGGGCCAGCTCGCCTTTGCTTGAAGATGTCTGCTGGAGGGCCACCTACCCCTCTTAAACAGTCGCCCCCGCCGGCCAATCCCGGGTGTTGGGAAGGCTTTCTGAGCTCCAGCCCAGCTCCTGTTCTGTCCTCCAGGCCCAGGCAGGCAAGTCACAGCCCTCACGGCCCTGGTTCTCCAGCTGTAAAATAAGGGCGCCGGGCCGTAGCGGCCCCAGACAATGGATCTTCAGACCTTGGAAGAAAGAGGTCGCTCCTGCCCAGAGTTTGCAGCGGAGGCTCCCAGAGGCGGAGGGAGGGGCGCTCGAAGCCAGCTTTCCCGGCTTGTGGGTCCTGGACTCCGGGGGAGCCTGGGAGCCCTTCTCAGAGACTCGTCCCCCGCACAAAACTCCCTGGCCCTTTTGGATCCCAGTCCAATGACAGAACCCGCTCTCTGTGCCCCGGGCTGCCCTGTCCTGCCACGGCCGCCTTGTGGCCTTCCTCTCTCAGCGGCTTAACCATGCTAGGGCGTAACCATGTGGGTGTTGGCTCGACCGCCCCCCCCCTCCTGTCTGCTCCAGACCCCGGCTGCTGACATCACAGGCCTGTGTAGCCACGTCTCAGAGTAATGTGGGCTTTCAAATTAACAAAGGAAAGAGGTGACCTTTTATTTAGGAGCTGGTGGATATAAGTATAATATAATGTGTTAATATATAATGTGTACAAATATAATGGGTGAATATATAGAATGTATAAGTTATTTCTATAAGTACAATTTTCCCTGAGCGGGGACAGGGCAAGGGCAGAGCCCTGAAGTAACTTTCCCAGGAAAATCCCCACGGGGTCATGAGGAGCCATGGGAGACGACTGACAACAAGCGGCTGAGGGAAGGAGGATTGCCCGTCTCAGTCGGGGTCCCTTCAGAGGTGAGCCTGTCCTGGGAGACGAGCTTCCTGGCCTTTATGTATGCGCTTCTCATCCGTGAAATGGGAATAATGCTGGCGGAGTGAGGACCAGGGAACACGGGATATAAAGCCACTTGTTGATTCTAAAGGTCCACAAGGGCTCCTGTTATGACCATAGTTTTATGGAAAGAGGGTTGCGTTGGCAGTCTGAGGTCCCGGGCTCAAATTCCATTCATTTCCTCATCCTGGGAGCGACTGGCCGGCAGCCGAGTTGGGCTGTGGTGGGACCAGGCCACGAATCGGGCGTGACCCACGGGGGACCCCCCGGGGAAATGATCAAGCTCCAAGGGTGCTTTGTGCTCCCGCAGTCCTGGTATAGAGGGGGGCTCTAGCAAGGACTGGGGCGGGGGGAGGGTGTTAGCTGAGATCTAAAGGAGGCAGTTCCTGAGTCCTTGGAATGCCCTTCCCCGTGAACATGTCCACCTCCTCCAGGAAGTCTTCCTTCCACATGCTTTTAATCCCATTCTGTCAATTAATCACAATATTCAATTTTTAATTATCTATCAATTCAAATATCTGCCATTATGACTGAAGAATTATCTCCCCAACTTGTTTGAAGCTCAGTTCCTAGGAGCAGGAGCCACATCCTACATTATAAATATGGTTTCATCAAGAGCCGATTAGCCCCCTCTCTTTGAGAAGATGAGCCCTAATTCTCAGAGGGAAGCTTTCGCTCCCTTTGCCCGGAACCAGACTTCCGGGTCACTTCCTGGCTGTCCCCAAACCACGTCGCCTGAATTCCAGAGGCGAGATGCCGTCTCTTCTTGCTGAGGAGCAGACTTCCCAAAGTGCTCCCTCCCTCCGGCCCCTTGGTTTCCAGCTCCCCTTTATCGGTTGCTGGTTCTTAGAATATTAACCTTTTGAAAGCAGAGATTGCGTCTCTCGCTGGTAGAGCTGGGCCTCAGAAGGCCTTCATTCCTCCCCAGGACTTTCTCTGCCACGTACAAAAGCTCCCTCCACCACTGGAAGTACCCACGACTCTCTCTTCTGATTGGCGGGTTTTGCCCAAGGTCTTCGTTTTTAAGGAAAATGCCTGGGCCAGCCTCACGGTCACTCCTCTCCAGGCTCCACATACGCTTTCTAGACTTTCTCCAGCATTTTGTTGTCATAATTTGGTTGCGTGTGTCCGTGACCCCATTGGGGGTTTTCTTCAGTCCAGTTGGCAGCTGAGGAAGCGAACAGGATGAAGTGACTTCTCCGGAATGACACAGCCAGGACGTCCTCCCTGTCTCACCCCCTTTCCTGGAGAACGGGGAAGGCCTTGAGTCCGCGCCCTTGATGAGGATCCATCAGAGCACCCGAAGGAGAGAAGACAGGAGAAGGAGAATGGTGGCAGTCCTCGGGAATCTGAAGAGAGGAAAAGGGATTAGGGTTATTTTGCCCGGCCCTAGAGGGCAGAAGAAGGAGTGGGACATGCAGAAAGCCAGAGTTAGGCTCAAGGTTGGGAAAATTTCCCGACAATCTCTGAGGAGGCTGGATGGTCACCTGATTAGTCGCTCATCAAAAAGATTTTTACTGAGGACTAGCAATATTAACCATCCAGTCAGCAGGCATTGATTAGGCACCGGTTGCATATCAGGCACTGTGTGGAGAGCTGAGAGAAAGGAGAGAACAGTTCCTATCTTTGGGAGTCAGAGTCCAACAATGAAGAGGAAGGGGAGAATGATAACTTATAAACTAGGAATGTTGTTAAAATGCAATGTAAATGGAAGAGATGTTCCCCTGGGTGCATGGGGTATTTGGGGAGGACCGGCACCTCGGAGCCAGAGCTGCTGCTCATCACCTTCGATGCTCCCCTTGCTCCAAGAAGCTGTCCCAGATGCAGCAGCCACGCCCTGCAGACAGGCCTCAAACGCACCGGCAGTTAGGGGGATGTCACCCAGACAGGTGAAGTCTCCCCCTGTAAACGGGCAGACGAGAACAACGAGCATGGCTGAAGCAGGTGCCACTTTGGGCTTAGATCTTGGTCCTCCAAGGCTCCAAGGTCATCCAGTGCACCCTGGATCATGATCACTGGTCATTCGGACTTTTGTCCTGTCGGTGGCCTTTGGAGACCGTGGAAGGGAGAGGCCGACGGCTCTGGGGAACTGCCTCGCTGAAGTCCAGTTCCCAAAGGAGTCAGAATATCGCCTGCCTGTTATCGGAAAACAGCATCAGGTCCAATTCTCTGTCTGTGCTTTTATTATCTATTGTTCTAGACACACACATGAAGCTTTAATAGCTGTACTAAGAACTTTTTGGACCTTGTGTGTATATGGTTTGTGCTCGTGTAAATCTGGCATTTTTGAAATGATTCTGGCAAATATAAAAATATAATAACATATAATATAAAAATGAGTCTGGCCACAGGAGTTTGAAATATACCGGCAGATTCCAAAAATATTGGTCCCGGAGTGGAGACGGGCGTAGGGGTTGGGGCATTTGGGAGCACACTGGAAGAAATTTGGCCTCTTTTCCTACCAAATAAATAGCCCCACATAATGCATATTTCTGATACGTGCATAATTTCACGTGTAGTGTTTTAGAAGGCAGCCATACACATTTCCTTCCACTTTCCAGAAGGCCGGGCTCCGTCTAACCCACTTTGGGAACCGCCGCTCTGGCTGACACTGAAAACTCCGAGTGCAGCCAGGAGGCTTCCTTTGGACAGCATGAGACCTTGGAGAGACAAAAAGAGAAGTGTCCGCTGCAAGCGTCCAATCAGAGCTGTAATTATTAGCCCTCAAGCTTTGCCAGGTCAGCAGACCTGCAGGGTTGAGCCTTCCAGAGGTCTCACAATAACTGGTTAATGAAGAACCGAGTCGCCCCTTAGAATTCCTAGGCTGCTCTTGTATTTGCCAAGACTTTCCGAGGTGGCGGGAGCGGGGAATGTTCAAATGGCTCTTGGCCATCATGGCTCAGGGGTCAGAGGCCTGATTATGTGCTTGATCTTTCCTCACCCCCATTAAACTGTAAGCTCATTGAAGACAGGGGCTGTTTCCTTTTCGCTTTTGCAAAGCCAGCCAGGACTCAGTGCAGTGCTTGGCACATAGTAGGTGCTTCCTAAATGGCTGTTTCCTGACTGAATGATTCTGGGTCCAGAGACGTAAGATCTAGGGAAGCGGTTGCTAATCCTTTGTTTCTGTGGGTATTGTAGATTCCTTTGACAGGTAGGTGAAGCCAAAAGATCCCAAATAGTGTCTCAGAATAATTGTTTGAAATCATTGAAGGAAATGGCAAATTTTAGTTTGAGGTTGGTGAAAACAAAGATTTTTTTTTTTTTAAACCCTCCATGTTTCTAGGTTTCCTAAAATCTCCCCACAGACCTCTTGGAGGCCCAGTTAACACTTGACTTAGGAGGCTTTTTTTCTGTATTTGAGCAGAGGGTCAAAGGGCAGGATGTATATTTACTGAGGGACCTCTGAAGGCAGAGCCTCCTACACTTCAGCCTCTGTTTTCCCCATTAATCTCTCAAAGTTCTTTGCTGAGGTTCTGCACCGTGAAACATATCCAGAATATCGAACATTGTCCAGGGGAGTCTGGGTGCTGCACTTGGGGGCCTCCACCCTCAGCCCAAATTTGCAATCTTGGGATTCCTGTTGTTATATCAGGTTCCCAGTCACAGACCCCTAGGTGACAGGTTAGGGGGTAAGCTAGAGATAAAAAGTGTGTTCTAAAGGGTTTTCAACATCTATTTTCTATCCTCTTTTACTTTATCTCTCCTCTCTCTTTTCCAAAATTCCCAGGCAAAAAGCAAGACCAAGGCCTTGTGACGGAAGCTACACACTCTATATTCTTGGATTTTTCCTTCCTGACTCCAACATTCTTCCCAACTTATTGCTTTGGATGCAAGATGCATTAACCTCCCTCCCTCTCCCATTGGAGTGTGGCAGCTTCCCTGTCCCCAATCCCAGACAACTGACATCACACAAGGCTTCATCCTTCTGCCGGAAAATTTATCTGATCTTTGAACTTGATGCTCCCTTGGAGGTAAGCCGGGAGCCTGCGAAAGACATCAGAACAAGGCACTGCAGGGAGGGAAAGGAAGGGAAAGAGAACTCCCTCACCTTGTCTTGCTGAGCTTGAATTCCCAGGCTTGATATTTTTGAATAAAATGCTTGTTTCACTAAAAAATGATGACAGTAATAATAATATGCACTAGAGGACTCCTGTGGTCCTTTGCTGCTCAAAACCTTTGTTCCTATGAGTCTCATCATCATCATGATCATCATTGATTATTGAATTCAACTGAATTGGAAGGGCTGTTTTCTCCATCTTCCTCTCTCCGATTATTTTTCAAAGTTAGGGAGTGCACCCCAAATGTTCAAAAGGACTATTTGTGTCTGATCTCTGGTAGAACACTCCGAGCTCCTAATGGTCTGAGCAGTCACAACTGGACATACTTGACTCTAACATAGTGAGGCCATTTTGATCTTCGAGAATGAGACAACAACCAGCCAATTGTTTATATCTAAATGTTTGCATGTTCTCTCCGTCAGATGGTAAGCTCTTTGTAGTAAGAAAGGCTTTTCCCTCTCTTTGTATGCCCAGTGATTTGATTTTGGGAAAAAGACAAAGGATGCTACAGAGGAAATACCATCTGATTGGTGGAAAGACTCAGACAGTTCAGCAATGAGATCAATCAGATGGAAGATCTCCATTCAGAGGATTCCAGTTTAAAGTCCCTGAGAAGGAATCCATCTTGGAGGCAGAGAAGGTTCTCTCTCTCTCTCTCTCTCTCTCTCTCTCTCTCTCTGTCTCTCTCTCTCTTTTCCTTTCTCTCTCTCTCTCTCTCTGTCTCTCTCTCTCAATCTCTCTGTCTCTCTCTCTCTGTCTCTCTGTCTCTCTCTCTCTCTCTCTCTCTCTCTCTCTCTCTCTCTCTCTCCCTCTCTCTCTCCCCTTTCTCTCTCTTTTTCTTTGTCTCTGTTTGTCTGTCTGTCACTCATCTCTGTCTATCTCTTTGTATCTTACTTTTTCCTTTCCCTCAATTGACTATTCACTTGAAAGACTGGACCAGTAGAAAACAACATGTTTAATCCCCTTTGACCCTCTGCTCAGAAGGCACAGTGAGGACAAATGCAGATCAACATGAGCACAGATGGATACAGGAGGATAGTCATGTGAAGGAGAAAATGGCTTCCAGGTGATGACTCCTTGAAACAGAGAGGGATCCTAAGAAAGGCCCTCCTATACGCAGGCATTCTGAAGGGTGTCCCTTACACGGGTGCCTCCCTACCCATTCTCCCAAATGGACTTGTGTATACAAAGGGCAGTATGTACCCTTGATGGGGAGGGGGTTGCTGCGACTGTTCCTACTTCACTGTCTTAGTGACTAGCCCTTTCCAGAAGCTAACTGAAGTCTGGCTGACTCATGTCAGTACATCAGGGAGGTCTCACAGAATGGAGCCCCACGGGCTTATTCGTGGAAGCATGAGCCCTAATGACCTCCATCTTGAGACCTGGAAGGCCGATGCAAGTAGGCGATGAAGACAAAGCTCCGCAGGGAATATTGCCTACATGTGGCACGAATCAAATCTCTTCATCATCCCAGTTGTCCTGCTCTGGATCAACACCTTTTCCCCTCAGTCTTTATGCACAGTAACTTTTCTGGAGCATTCAACAAGCCCTCCCTGCTTGTAGATCCTCTCTCCTACTTGTTTTTTTTTTTTTTTTTTTACCCCTGGCTCTCTCTGTTCCATTCCCACCTCTCCCAAGCATTTCCTCTCTTTTGTCTTGGCTCGTGCCTTTTTTCCCTTTGCCTCTGAGGGGTTTGGGTTTTTCCGAGTTCTGCTTTCTTCCTGTGCTCTATCCTTTGGCTGTCTCCTCCATTTCTATGGCCACAGACAAGATCTCTTTGTGAATGGTTCTCAAGGTCATTTCTGACCCCTCCTGAGATACAGCCGAGCAGCTCCAGTTGCCTCCAGGTCATCTCCCCCTGGATGTTCCACCTGCAGCTCATGTTCAGGATTGAAGACTTTCTATTGTTCAGCTCCCACTGAGCGAAAACATCTCTTCCTGATTTCCCTCTGTCTAAATGGCACGGCCATTTTCTCGGCTCCCCAAGCTGACATCTGACCTCTTGCTCATCCTCCCTTCCCAAATCTAGCCAGTTTCCAATTCTCTGAAATAGCCTCCAGTCTCCTCCCCATTCCCATCGGCCCTTTACACTAACACGAGAACAATCCTCTCTGATCACATGATGATCCTGCTCTGGAGCCCTTGATGATCCCCTATTACTACCCTTTAGAACTTGGGAGTTTATTCTAAAGGGATAGGAAATTATTGAAGGTTCTAGAGTAGGGTCATCATGTGATCAGAGAAGATTATTCTAGAATAATCTAGAAGATTATTATTCTAGCACAATCTTGCTTTTCAAAAAATACTTTTTAAATTTAAAAGTTTGTTTTTTAATTAAACATTTTCCAACCTATTTTTCCAGCCCTGTTTTACATGTTGCATTTCATATATAAGCCCCCTAATATCTTTTGATTTCTTGCCTCTGGGTCTTTGCATATGCTGTTCCCTATACTTGGAAATGTCCCCCTCCTTCCCCATCAACTTTCCATCTCTTCCTATTGAAATTATAAACCCAGGTCCAGCGCCTCTTTCTTTCTGAATCCCCCGTGTGTGGAAATCATGCCATAACTCCCTTTGCACAGAAGAAAATTCAACAAACATTTATTAAGAGTCAATTCATGATCAAAAGCATTGTATATTAAGGGTCCCATGTCACGTATAGATTAAGTGGACCTGAGAGGACTGCTTCACTTGAGAGAAATCAGGGAGGACTTCAAGGAGAAGACAGTTTGAGCCTTAAAGATTGGGCAGAGGGGAGGAAGGAGAGCGTTCCAATGGGAAGAGCAACATCACCACCAACAATTATTGTTCCTCTTTTAAAGGTCCTTGAAGAGGACCGGTGACACATCTTGACTTGCAAGAGAATTGGACTTAAGTGCAGCAGAGCTCTGTAAAGTCATCAGCTTCCTTCTTTCATCCAGAATCATCAGGAGCCCAGGGCAAGACATAGGTCCGGATGGCCAACCTTGTTTTTTAAGGTAAGATCTTTTTTTTTTTATGTTATATTTTTATTCATTTTATTAAAGATTTCCTTATTTACATTTCAATCTGTTTTGTGAACTTGGGAGTTTTGAAAATGGGCAGCAAGTTAGATACTTCAGATGGGGGACACTATCCCCCCATAAGGTAAGATCTTTCTCCAACCTCAGTTTGTATGAGGGGATGGAGTTTAATATGAGGAAGGGTATTCGAAGTAATCTTCAGTCTGGGACTCAGAGCTCAGAAGTACATCTGCCCTTGGGCCCTCCCTTCCGATGGACAGCTCCTCCATTTGAGCATGGCGCCCCTGCCAGCCACGGGTCACTCCTCTCCTGGCTGTGCTCTGGATTTCTTCATCATGCTTCTTTGCTGGTACCTTCTACCTCTTCCTCTCCTCTTCGTCCTCCTTTTCTTCTTCCTCCCTCTCCTCTTCTCTTCCTCTTCTTGCCATTTTTTGATGGGCTGTCCATCCCCTTTAGGATTTCAGCTCCTTGAGAACAGACTCCGTCTTTCTTTTGGCTGGGATCCCCAGCACTTCGCACAACTCGTGGTCTTTGTTTGTCCTGCTTTCTCAGTCTGAGACATCAGGGAGGTGACGCTGTGATATACAAGTCATGCACCTCGCTCTCTCCTCCAGAGCCATCTGGGTCTAATGGCGAGCTCCGGATCAGAACTGCTGGAGATGGCCCGGGGTATAGCTTTGGTTTTTAAGGGAAAGTCTCTAATGGGTCTCAGGGTGTCTGAAGCAACACCCATTCAGTTGCTTTTTGTGGTGCTTGCTGTTTTGGTCCTTTGTTCTCAGAGGACCGTGAGACGTCACGGTAAACGCTTGAGAAATGCTTGTTGACTTCCTAAGGTGAGAAAGTGCAAGGCCTCTGGGGGAGGAGACGGAGGGCAGAGACCGACATGACCCAGCTCCAGCAGCCGGAATCCACCCCCGAGCTCCTCAGCGTGACAAGGGGCCGTCCAGTCTCGAGGACCTCCGGTGAGGGGCAGTCAGTTTGGCTGCAATGGACTTGGGGAGACATGGGAGATAGAGCAATTAGAGAGGAAGGCTGCGATGGACCTTCAAAACCCTTGAGGTCAAGCTTTTTATTCTCCTTCAAGCAGAATTCAGTGCCCGGCGGGGAGCCGGCCGTGGGTTCTGGCAGAGGCAAATGTGTTTTCTCAGGGTGACCTTGCCTGGGCTGGACAGACATCAAACTGGTGACCTCAGTCTCCTGCAGTCCTAGGAAGGGGGTCAAAGTGGCCTGTGTGAAAGCTCTGTGCAGCTCAGAGTAAACACATCACTCATCTCAGCAGCTCCTTTCTCTGGGTCTCCATGCTCTGAGTGATGACAGAACATGGGAGTGAGAAGCGAAAGACAACCTACCAGATGTTCTCCGCAGCTGGACGGCTGGGAGGGGAGGCGGCCCGGCCGATGAAGGGAGCTGTCACCTCTCTGCTGACACTGAAGCTGGACTTGTGGCTGCCTTCCCTGCCCATGGCCAGCACCCACACCCAAGTGTTGGGATCCGAGGTGGCCAGAGAGAGGGGGAGGGGGGTAGAGGGCCCGGAGAGCTCGGGCTGCCCCGCAGCCTTGGCCCAATCCGGTCTGGGGCCTGAGGGACATACCTATTTTAGTTGGTGGGCCTACTCAAGTCTCCATTCATCTTCTTGGAGAGGTCTTCTCCTCATGTAAGGCTTCTAGTTCTTCACGTGGGCGGAGAGGGCTGCTCACGAGGGAGCGGGAAATATCAGCAGGTCAAGCAGCACTGGAAGAATTTTAGCTCTTATTCTGCTCTCTCCTTCCCTTCAACCACTACATGCTACAGATGAGAAAAGTGAGGGCCAGAAAGCGAAAGGAGCCAGCTAGCCGGCAGCCACCTTCCAGTCCTGCTCTGCAGGACAGTGTTGGCTGGAGACAGCCCTGATCTCACCGAAATCCCATTCACCTGCAAGTCAGGACACTCCCCTCCCGGTGTCAGTGGTCCCATCCAAGAATGAAGGACAAACAAGTCCCTCAACACCAGCAAGTTCTCCCCTCCTTTCTGAGGTGTCTGAGGGCAGGCCAGCTCTTAGGTCTGGAGATGAAAGGGCGGCTCTGGTCCTTCTCCTCCAGGCCTGCTGCCTTACACACAAGGAACCTGAAGCCCAGAGGGGAAAGCGGGGGCCTGGGTCAGACGGGAACCAAGGCAAAGCCCGTGGTGGGCTCAGGGTCCTGACTCCTAATGTCCTCCCAGGCCTCTCAGCCTCCTCCACATCCGGGTTAAGAGCCGGGCCCCAGCAGAGGCCCAGGAAGTCCTCTCTGAAGACCCACTAGTGTGTGTATGAGTGTGAGTGTGTATGTGTGATGTGTGTTGTGATTGTGTATGTGTGATGTGTGTTGTGATTGTGTGTGTGTGCATATTGTTTGCAAGTTGACATGTGTGAGTAAGCACACATTTTACAGAGAAAGAGAAAGGAGGGAGAGGAAAAAGCCAGGGCTTTGAACATTGTGAAGATCTCCATTAAAGTGCTCTCTCTCTCTCTCTCTCTCTCTCTCTCTCTCTCTCTCTCTCTCTCTCTCTCTCTCTCTCTCTCTCTCTCTCTCTTTCTTCCTCCCTCTCTCTCTCTCTTTTTCTCTCTCTCTCTGTCTGTCTGTCTCTCTGTCTGTCTCTCTCTCTGTCTCTCCTCTCTCTCTCTGTCTCTGTCTCTCTGTCTCTCTCTTTCTCTCTCTCTCTCTGTCTCTGTCTCTCTCTCTGTCTCTCTCTGTCTCTGTCTCTCTCTCTCTGTCTCTCTCTCTGTCTCTCTCTCTGTCTGTCTCTCTGTCTGTCTCTCTCTGTCTCTGTCTCTCTCTCTCTGTCTCTTTCTCTCTGTCTCTCTTTTTCTTTCTGTTTCTGTCTCTCAGTGTCTGTCTCTCCCTCCTTCCCTTTCTCTCTCTCTATGTTCCTTTCTCTATTTCTGTTTCTTTGTCTCTGTCTTTCTCTGTCCCTGTCTCTCCCCTTTCTTTCTCCTTCTCCTTCTTCCTCCCCCTCCCCTGGCATGTTTTCTGTCACCAACACCGGAGGCTTCAGTCCTAGGCCACTTTCCCAGCTGCACGCCCTTGAGCACAAGACTTCACCGTCACTTGTAATATAAGCAAAGGACGAAAATGGGACCCAGGCCACTCTGGGACAAGCAGATGACTAGATTTCTTTACCAGATCCCTGAGGAATGCTTGTGCCCTCCACCCCATGCCCACCTTGCACATACACACACACACACAAACACACACACACACACACACACAGTCAACATTGCTTGGGGAAGGAGAATAAGGAAGAGCAGAATTTGATGAAGTTTCCTGGCTTTAGGGATCATTTCCTGGTTTGGGAAGATGGAATCAAAGGCCACAGTTTGCAGCCGAGTCCCTGGGATCCGTGTCAGCATCACTGATGAGCAGTGAGGACGCCCCAGGAAGCTGGGGCATTGAGAAGTCCCTTGGTGGGAAGCAAGAATGTATGTGGTGTGTGTATGGGGGGACACAGGAGCCTGAAGAAATGGTATTCTTCCATCAAGAGATCGATCACCTTAAACTTGAAGACATGACATTCAGGGGAACCTTTCTAAGGAGCCGGTTCTAGGCATAAACAACAGGATCTCTTGTTGGCCTGGAGCTTCCTTGAGCCCTGGAAGTCAGTGTCCTCAGGGACCCCACCCTCCCTTGGAGCCACTGTTCAATCTTTAGCTTCTTCATTTTTCTTCCCATTTTGGAGCTTCTCTCCCTGCTCACCTCCTCCTCTTTCCCTTTCAGGCTCAGTTCCAAGGTCGTCTCCTGCATGAAGTCTTTCCCAGTCACCCACTTGGTCGTGTTCTCCCAAATCACTTTGGACTTCTATTTTGTATGCGTAATGGGGGTGCGCAGGGCAGCTCTTTGATCTGCTGGCCTGGGGCCTGCAGGGGCTGCCCTTGGAGCCCATGTAGATAGGGGCCTTCCAGAGCCATCCCAAGTTTGATCTCCTCAGCACCTTTGGTTCTGGATGACGTGGGGTCCTTGGGTCTCTGTGACTGGGGCGGAGATGACTCAGGAGGCTTCTTAGGGGACAGAGCTTTCCCCAGTGTTTTTCAACTTGTGGTTTGGGGGATGCTGTTGCTCACCTTTGGACGGCTGTTACAAGTGCGCTGACACAGCGATGCCAGCGTTAGCTTGTGTCTTTCCCTTGGCATGGCAGAGCCCACAGCAACACTGAGATGGGCGGTCCTAGGGAGCTCGAGACACTGGCAATTCCTGGATCCCTGATGCTGAGCGCCCAAAGGGATGTGGTCTTAACAGTGACTTCATGGAGGAGAAGATAATAACCATCACAAGAGGCTGGTAGAGTTTGGCTGGAAAAACCCAAGTCTTGTCTTATTTTATTGGAAAACACGAGGTGAGCTTGCTTAGAACACAGATCCATTGGGCAGTTCCACCGGGAATTTTACATTTTAACATTTTAAATATCCCCCTCCAGGAAGAATCAAAGAGAAATTACAGGTCACCATTTCACATTCACGGCTGTTTAGGCGTCTTTGTGTTTTAACCATTTCTTTTGTGGTGGAGAAAATAAATAGCTGTCCTATAGCTGGTAATAGACGCCTAGGAGGGACGCTGTTAGCTCCTTTGGGGAATTCCCTAGGAACGAGATAAAACTTGCTAAGGTTTCTTCTGATTTGTAGGATTTAATGAGCTAGAGAAGGCAGGGGGTGGTGGTGGGGGGGAGCTTTATCTTCTCTTCCTCAAGATGCCCTTGAAGAACTCACATCTTAATGGAGGCAGACAACAGGCAAACAATTATTTACAGACAAGATATTTTCAGGACAGAATTGGAAACAAACAATAGAATGGAAGTTTCTTGAGGGGAGGGACTGTGATGGTTCTATTTTTGTATCCCTGGAAAAGAAGTTGTTGTTAAGAGGCAGCTAGGTGGTGCACTGGATAGAGCACCAGCCCTGAAGTCAGGAGGATCTGAGTTCAAATCTGATCTCAGACACTTAACGTATCCTAGATGGGTGACCCTGGGCAAGTCACTTACCCCCAATTACCTCTGTTTAAAAACAAGTTAGCTGAAAGACATGGAGCTGAGTTTTTACCTGACCCATGTTTTGTTTCATTCTCACAAATTCATAGAGGTGGAGCGACCTTCAGGAAAATCTGGCCTGATAAAATGCAAGCTCTTTGAAGGCTCATTTTTGCCCAACATAGTGCTTGGGCCATCGTTGGCACTTAATATATGCTTTTTAAGTGATTGATTGGTCAAGTACTTTCAAGTCTCCTCCCTTGCCACCTCCACCCCCATTCTCCTTTCTTATAAAAATTGGAAATGAAGCCCAGAAGGGGAGAGAGGGATACTGAAGATCATTCAAGTAGGAGCAGAGCCAAGAGAGTATCCAGAAACTCTGATCCCAATTTTACAGTCATTAATAATAATGATACCACAAAACTCAAATTCATACAGCATTTGTTTGCACAACACTTTATGAATGTAATGGGATGCCCGTTGTCATATCGGCTTCCCAACAAACCTAGAACCTGCCATCTTAAGGAAGGGCGAGGGCGGTCTTTATGGAGAGCAGACACTCACCTGGAGAGAAGCAGGGGACCGCTGGAGGGGCAGAGCTGGAGGCGTGGGAGCCCCTGAGGGGAGGGGCCGAGGGCATGAGTGAGACTTGCCAGACCCACCCAAAAGGGAGGTGAAAAAGAGAGGCAGAGAGTCTAGCTTCACACCAACAATATCTAACTGAGTCAGTGGTTTATGTCCTCCCTTCTCCAAGAAGACCATGACATCAGGGAGGTGATACCATGACAGGCAAATGGATTGGATTTAAGTGAGAGCTAGCTGAGTCTATTGCACACTTTAAGGGGGGGGGGGGCTGAGATGAGAATGTGGATGCCTCAGAATAGCCCCTCCCTCTGTTGGAGAGATTGACCTCCTAGACATTATGAAGCCATAGCATTTCTTTTTTATTTTGTCTTGGAAAAGACAGTGCAAGCCCCAGACTTAATAAAAAGCTCCTGAAAACACTGCTTTCCCCTCTGAACACAAGGAACGTGGTGGTTCCCGAGGTGCTGCTCTTATTGGAGGGCAGGTTTCTCAGTGACCCTTGTCACTAACAATCCCTAAAACTAAAAAGGACACTGGAGACCTCGGCCCAAGTCCCAGCTCTAGCATCTGCCTAGGGCTGGGTTAAGAAAAGTGTTGTAGGGTGGGGGAAGGGTTCCCTGAGTTGGTTGCTTGACAGCTTAGGTCTGAATCCTGTTTAGCCACTTACTGCCCAAGTGATCGTGGGTAAGACACTTCCTCTCTCACTATCCAAATTCATTTTTCTGCAAAATGAAAGTGTCCTAAAAGGTCCTTAAATCTATGATTCTCTGACACTGGAAAAGCTGCTGCTCCCCCTTGTCCAAGTTTCCTTCTCCATAAAAAGAGGTAATGGGAACCTGTTTCATCTTTTGGAGATGTTTAGACAACACTGGATGGAAGACCGTACTGGGTAAGTTAGAGCTGGGAGGACTTCCCTCTCTGGGTTGGGTGGGGAGTTTGCTGAGGTCCCTTC
This sequence comes from Sminthopsis crassicaudata, assembly GCF_048593235.1. Classification (NCBI taxonomy): domain Eukaryota; kingdom Metazoa; phylum Chordata; class Mammalia; order Dasyuromorphia; family Dasyuridae; genus Sminthopsis; species Sminthopsis crassicaudata. The sequence goes on from NC_133618.1 coordinate 27,023,807, forward strand.
TGACTTTCAGGTTCTGTAACTGGGAAGAGGGAACCTCTTTTGTTGGTTCTGGCTCTAAATGTGATTTTTTGATCATGGGAAAATCAGTTCCCTGAGATTCAGTTTCTTCATCTTTACAATGGGAAGTCGTTAAGGACCAGGCCTAGGTGAAAGGGGCAGGTCAGTTCTCTAAGAGCCTCCACAGCTGTGGATCATAACACTTGAAGTAGTTTGGGGCAGCCTTTGCTGACACAGATATTCCTTGTGGATTGGGAATGAGATAAATTGGAGGCAGAGGGAAGAGGAGAGAGGTCAGAGAACAGCAGCTGCCTCTCAGTCTCCTTGTATCTTCATCATCCTCTCACATGGAGAGATCCATTCTACAGGTTGCTCCCGTGTCACAACAGGAAGTAATAATGCCCTGAGTGCCCAACTCATTGGATTGTGATTGGGAAGTAATTTCATAAATGTAGGTATTCATTAAATAACTACTCTATCTCAAGCACTATGTTAAGTGATGGGAACATAAAGAGAAGCATGAGATAGTCCCTGCCCTCAGGAAGCTTACATTTGACCAGGTTGGAAAACACACATCTGTGTGATGAGGATATACATTTTTTAAAAAAGAATTATATTTTTTATTAATTTTATAATTACAACTTTTTTTTTGACAGTACATATGCATGGGTAATTTTTTTTTTTTTTTTTACATTATCCCTTTAACTCCTTTCTGTTCTGAATTTTCCCCTCTTTCCCTCCACCCCCTCCTCTAGATGGCAGGCATTCCCATACATATTAAATATGTTATAGTAGGGGATATAAAATTTAAATTAATATAAAATATATACAAAAAGCCTCAAATCACAAAATATGTGTAAAACAAGGACAAAGTAATTTTGTTGGGGCGGAGAGATTATTAACAAGTGGGGGGAATTGGGAAAGTCATCCTGAATGGAGCTGTGGATGCAGGTGAGATTACAAGAAGAAGAAAGAGGAGGATGGTAAAGCTTCTGGATCCTACATTATTGCAGGTCTAAACAAAGGAAATGTCTTGTTCAGAGAGTAGTGAGCAGCCCAGAATGGTTTGAAAATAGAGTGTGACATTTATAATGAGTCACCAGGTCTGATTATGAAAAAAGCTTTATATGACAAATAGGAAAGTCTCATTTTTATCCTAGAGGCAATAGGGAGCTACAGAAGTTTCTTGGGCAAGAGAGGAAGGCATCAATAACTTGAAATGCATCGAAGAAAAACCTCTTTCTTCAACATCAATTTGCCTGATGTCATCCTGCTGGAGAGTGAATCAAAATCTATTAATCCATGAGCAGGATCCTCCAGGGCCCTTCTCTTGGTCCAGAATCTGGACTTTCTCTGAGGCTCTAAAGAAAGGGAGGGAAGTACCACCCATTCTTGTTCTGTTTCAGTTACAACCTTGCTAGGTGATCATGGGAAAAGCTAATGTCTTTGGACCTCAGTTATCTTACTTGTAAAATAGAAGGGGGCAAGTCACTTGCCTAAGCTCCTTCTGCCTCTGAAATCCTATGACGCTCTGAAGGTTTGGGGAAGGCCATGTGAATGAATGGAAGCCCTACTCAGCAGGTCCGGAGGCCCAGGATTTCTCCCAGCCCATCTAAGTCCTGATTCTTACTTCTAGTCTGCGCCCTCTCAATGGAGGGACTCGCTCTCTATTGAGAAGAAGGGGTCTCTCTCCAGCTCCTGCCATGAGAGTCTAGAGTTTGGTAGGGAAATAAAAATCCCTGAAGTTGAGGACTAGGACTATTTCCATCGATACTGGGCGGGGGAATCCCCCTTTGGGAAATCTGGGTGATCTTGGGCCAATCAGTCCTATTCTCTGTACCTCCGTTCCCCACCTAGTGCAATGAGGGAATAGGATTAGTGGATTTTGGAGGTCCCTTTCAGCTCACAGTCTAGGTTCGTAGGCTCTGGTGGGACTCCAGAGCATCACCTCCCCTCTCTCAGTCCGGGATTCTGCCTCCAGGGGGCACTGGGTCCTCATTTGTCATTAACCCAAATTATCCCAAACATCCAATTCTCTAGGAATTCCACCGCCATCCAGTCCCTTTCACCGCAGACCTCTGGCTCTGCCTTCCTTTGGGGGAAAAAAGAATGGGACAGAGCCGGAAAGAACTTTGTGCAGAGGCTGGAAGATAGGCCAGCAAGAGAAGCTATATTTAACTTGCACTATTGGCTGTTCCATTTCAGTCCCCCTCTCTCCCCCCTCCCCCGCTTCGCCCCCCAAGCTCGGCCTGTTCTGTCTGTCCTGTCCCATCCCATCAGGGGCCCCGTGTCTCCCTGTATGCTCACATCCAGCCGGGCAATTGTGGTTGCCTGCCCGCCGCCGCCACAAGGCTATTTTTTGCTTTTTGCCAGAGATTATTCAGTTATCAGGAATGTGTGTTTAAGTGGCAGGCTCGGGAACCCAGGTTATAAATAGGGATCTGGGGTCAACGCCCCTGGCTTGGCCCGGGGTCCTCCTCCCCATCTGCCTCCCTGGCCTTGGCCAGTGTTGCCAAGGAAAAGGGAATAGAGAGCCTTCCTCAGCTACGTGGGCAAAAAAATGGGGGCCAGAGGTCAGAGGGACCCCTGATTGGGGGGGCCAAAGGCATGAGAATTCTTTCAATTGGTGCCTGCCAAATTATTCAAGAATTCTGAGGCTCAGTTTCTTCATCCATAAAATGGATGGTTTCCCAAAGAAACCGAAGGAATTAATTGTAGTGTGGTGAGAGAAGGAGGAGGCTTTTCAGCTTAGATTCCATGGTTGGAAGTGGGAAGGTGCGAAAGAAGATTTTGTGTGGATTTAAGGAAGCACTTCTCAATAATTATCGACCCACCGAAAGTAGAATGGGGGGGATGTCAATTGTTGGCTGGGGAGGCTGGGATGTTGCTGGTATAGTCAGTCATTGATATCAAGAGGGAATAGTTTCAGATTTTCAAAAGGTTCTGCCCATATTTCTTCCTTTGATCCTCACGACAGCCCTAAAGAAGTCCTCCAGGAATCCTGATCCCAAACTGAGGCTCTAAGAAGGGACTTGGCCATCTCTGGAGACTTAAAAAGAGTGATAAAAAGGGTGATTCATCTTGAGAAATGAGGTGGACCTGGAAACTATCTGAGGTCCTGTTACAACCTGCTGGACTTCTCAGAATATCTAAGAAATCTCTAATGGGGGAAATGTCCTCACTTGGCCATACTTTGATGGCAAGTTAGAAAGTGGGAGAAGAAGAGAAAGAGGGAGGGATGGAGGGGAAGAAAGGGAGAGAGAGAGACAAAGCTCAATCAATGAGCATTTATTAGACACTATATGTCAGGCATTGTGCTGAGATTTTTGGATACAAAGAAAAACAAAAACAGCCTTGCCTTCAAGAAGATCAAATCCCAGTGGGGGAAAACAATATGTAAATATAATAGGAAAGGGTCTCCTGGTCATACATGCCTAGAAGCCAGCCACCTAAACCTCTGTGTTCTAAGTTGACAGCAAGCAGAGCCCGGAGGAGCACATGTCTAAGTCTGTGTCTATGTCTGTGTTTATATTTGGTCGGCTAGATAGTGCTATGTATAGAGTGTTTGGCTTGGAGTCGGGAAGGTTCGTCTTCCTAAGTTCATATCCAGCTTCAAATACTTAACAGCTGTGTGACTCTGGGCAAATCACGTAATCCTGTTTCTTTTAGTTTCTTCATCTACAGAATAAGTGGGTAAAGAAAATGGCAAACCACTCCAGTATCTTTGCCAAGATGACCCCAAATGGGTCACCACGAGTTGGACACAAATGAAATTACTGAAAAACCATATCCATCTCTATATCTATGTATCTGTCTATGTATCTGTGTATTTATGTATCTGTATATTTATTTCTCTCTATCTGTTAGCAGGAATATAGGAGATTTCTACCAAATAGCTGGAAGATTGCCGCATTAGGGAGTCCTTCAGAAAGATGTTGTTGAACTGAATGCAAAAAGAAACCAGGAAATCTCAGAATTGGAGGCGAAGTGGGAGGCCATTCCAAGTGTGCAAGAGAGCCAGGGTAACAAGAGCAGCTGGAAGAAATCTTAATGGTTCTCCAGCCCACCATTTTAGAGTTGAGGAAAATGAGGTAAAGAAAGATGAAATGATTTGCCCAAGATCACTCAAGGAATAGGTGACAAGATTCCAAGCCAGATCCCCTGCCTATTCTTTCCACTATACCACTTGTACTGCTTTAATGGAGTACTTTCTTTCCAAGTGGGAAGAGTTGAGGAAGGCAGAGGAAAGATGGGCAGGAGCCATAGTTCTAGGAGGCATTTGAAATTCTCTGGAATAAAATTCTAAAGACATGAAGAAAAACAATTCTGATAAGGAAGAAAGAGACTAAAGAGACTTGTGGGAGAGAACTATGGAGCCTGAATGTGGGTTAAAGCATGCTATTTTCACCTTTTCTTCTGTTTGTTTGCTTGTTTTTTCTTTCTTGTGGCTCTTTTCCTTTTGGCCTGATTTTTCTTGAACAACATGACAAATATGGAAATGTGTTTAAAAGAACTGCACATTTCAAACCTGTATCAGATTGCTTCCTGTTTTAGGGAGGAGGAAGGGAGAAAAATTTGCAGCATAAAGTTTTACAAAAATGAATGTTGAAAACTATCTTTACATGGATTTGGAAAAATAAAATACTATTGAAAAATGTCAAAAGGAAAGTTGTAGGTGCTGTGGAAATGTTAAAATCTTCTTAGTTTCCTAGAAATATTAAGAAATAATATCTTTTTCTCAAGACTTTTCCAGATTTGGGGGAAAAGACTCTTGGAAAGGGTGGTGGTGGGATAAATTGGAACAAAAGGAAAATGACCATTCATTAAGTGGCTTAATTGAAAAAGATAATTAGAAACTTAGAGGATCTCTGATCTAGGAAAAAACATTGCCTTTCTATTCATGCATATATCTATTTATCTTTCTGAATTTGCATCATTCAATTTATTTATTTATTTTATTAATTTTTATAATTATAACATTTTCTTTGACAGTACATATGCATAGGTAATTTTTTACAACATTATCCCTTGTACTCCCTTCTGTTCCGAGTTTTTCCCCTCCTTCCCTCCACCCCCTCCCCTAGATGGCGGGCATTCCCATACATATTAAATATAGTATATCCTAGGTACAATATGTATGTGCAGAACCGCATTTTGTCGTTGTTATTGTTGCAAAGGAAGGATTGTATTTTCAAGGTAAAAATAATCTGGGGCATCATTCAATTTAATTCAATAAATATTAAGCACCTATTACATGACAGGCATTGTACTGCTTATATCTATTTTTGGGGGGCCTGCTCTGTCCCATTTCAATCCATCCAGTAAGTAACTATCTCTACTGATACAGATTTCTAACTGTTCACACATGGTTAAGTGATTTGTTAAGAGCTTTATGGTCAGTTTTTATCAAAGACATGATTTGAAACCAGGACTTTCTAAGTCTGCAGCCAGTTATTTATGACACCACTGCACAGCGCTAAATCATACTAATTCTCTCTGACAGTGTTTAGCTTTGATTCTCAAATCTGTATCTACATATATAGGAATATAAATGTCTATATGTGGGCGACAGACATTTTGCTGTGAGGGAGTGAATGGTCCTCTGTGATCCAGACCTTCCTCATCCACAATATGGACAATATGTAGTAGTTAAAATAGTTGTCTTCACTAGGGAACACTCAGAGTTTCAGGAAATCTGTTCTATGTGACATCAGCACCCTATGAAGGCGAAGTTATAATTATATTATCATTTCCCTAAATTATTATGAATATCCAATTGGAGTCAAGAAGACACCTTCCTGAGTTCAAATCCAATCTCGGACACTTACGAGTTGTGTGACTTGGGCAAGCCACTTAACCTATTTTGTCTCCGTTTCCTCTCCTGTAAGAAGAGCAGAAGGAAATGGCCAACCACTCCAGTATCTTTACCAAGAAAAACCCACAGGATGAGTTAATTGAAATACTTAATAACATTAAAATGGAGGCAGTATGGCTTAGTGGGCAGAATTCTGGGCTCTGCTTCCAGTCTTCCCCATGATACTTCTTGCTGTTTGCCCTTCTTTCTCAAAGAGCATCTTGAATCGGGAGGGGATGCTATGACGTGCAAATGAGCTGTATTTAAGGGAGGGAGAGCTGTGCAAGGTCACCAGCCTCTGTCTTTCCTCAGGAGCCATTGGGTTCCAGTGGCCAGATATGGATCAGGATGACTGGAGATGGTCCCAGATTCAATGAGAGTCCTTAGCCTAAGGTCTTTTCTAGGTCTCAGTTTGCCTGAGGCTGCACCCATTCACCCATACTTACCAGTTACCAAAGTGATGTTCCCAATGCCCAAATCTGCCCATGTCACGTGTCTGTTGAGTAAACTTGGGTGGCCCTTGATTACTTGTAGGGTCAAAGACAAACCTCTCCCTTTGGCATTTAGAGACCTTCCCCTTTGTCTTCCTTCCCATGCTTTTCCCACATTCCTTTCCTTCACACACTCTGTGGTCCGGCCACATTGGCTTCCTCGCTATTCATCCAACACAGTATTCTTTCTCCCACTCCGTGCCTCTGCCCAGGCTCTCTGTCTCTTGTGCTTGGAGCACACTCATGCCTCCATTCGGCCCCTTAGAATCCTGAGCCTTCTTCCTGCCTCACCCCAAACATTGCCTCCAACGTGGGGCTTTTTCTGCTTTCTAATCATTCCCCCCACTCAGCTGCTACTCTCTCTGCCAAATAAAAATCACCTCATGCCAACTTTGCTTATTTTAAAATTTAAATGAAGATGTATATGCTTTTTCTTCCAATAGAACAGAAGTTACTTGAGTGCACGCTCTGTTCTATCTTTATATTTCAGAATTCTAGTGTGGCATCTGGGCCATAATAAGTACTTAAGAAATGATTAGTATTTGATTAATCAGGAGGGTCCCAGAGATCTCCATGTGCTACAAGCAACATCTGAAGATCATCAGGTGTGATCTGAGTTGGTGAAGGGATTTCTCAAACTGGGAATTCTCTTTATTGCCCAGCTTGCAGATGCTTGATATATCTCAGTATTATTAATAGGACTGTAATTTAAGAATACCTCAAAGGACTGAACTAAATCAATTGATTTGGTGTATGTGGCAAAACAAAACAAAACAAAACAAAAAACTCAAAAAGAAACAGTAAAAAGAAATTTATATTTTCAAATAAAATGTTTTTGTAGCCTAGACTTTATAGTGTTAATAAGGACTGCCACCAATTTGTCATGTGAAGGGGCTTAACCTTTCACTTGATCTTTCAGCTCAGTTTCCCCATCTGTAAAATGGGAATAATCACCTTGTCCTACTTATCTGATGGAGTGATTTTGAGGGTCAAATGGCTTCTCCAACATCCTCAGGAGACTTACTGCTCCAGTTAAATGCTGGGGAAATTTGTCTGATAGTCCCCAAGGAACCTTGCCTCTCTGGCTTGCTGGGGCTGTGGTCTTTAGCTGCATTTTCTTGGGAAGAATTTGGTTTCGGCTTTTCTGAAGGCTCTCATTAGGGTTTGAATAGCTGAGCCTGAGGAGCCTGGGGAAGAAGAGTTTAGCTGCTTGGAGCCTGACCTCAAGGACTGAGATCACCTTTGTTCTTTAGCATCAAAGTCATGGCCTGGCCACGGGGACTCCCCTCAATTGGTAGGGAGTCAGAAGGCCATTGTTCCAACTTTGACTCTCCCGTGAGTGCCGGTGTGGCTTTGGCCAAGTCACTGGCCATCTCTGAACCTTAGATGCCTCCGCTGTGAGATGAGAGGACTGGATCTGCTGTTCTTGAAGATCTTTTCTAGCTCCAAGTCATGGGGAAGACCAGCTTCTGGACTCAATTCAGAGCTCTTTTTTCTCTCTATCTACAACCTTGTTCCTCCTGCCCTTCATTTGAGGACTTAACTTCACCCGTAATCAGGAAGGGAGAGGTTATTACCATGAGGTTTCTCTTGCCTCCTATTCTATACCTTATAAACTAGGGGCAGCTGGGTGACTGCCTGACTGACTGGAGCTGATCAAGAGGATGGAGCCTAAATATTGCTTCAAACACTTAGCTGTGTGAGGTTGATCATGTCACTTCCTTAACCTTTTTCAACTTTAGTCTCCCCAGTTACAAATTTAAGATAACAGCCATCTTCTTGCCCCCTCCCAGGGTTGTTGTGAAAATAAAATGAGCTAATATTTGTAAAGCTCTTTGTAAACCATAAAGTTACCTAAATGCCAGTTATTGTTACTTTCTTCTTATGATTCTAGCCCTTGATGTTCTTTCCCATTCTCTTCTCTTTTACTTCAGCTGAAGACTTGATTCTTCTATCCCTCTGCATCCCATTTTTCTCCTCCTTTTTCATCTCCTGAAACAACCCGTCGGTTCAATCATCAGCCCCACCTCTAATTTTCAATCTCCTCCCCTTCTGCCTACCCATGGTTAAAAAACTCTCACTAGATCCTACTATTGTCTCCTCAAGAAATCGTCCTCTTTGTCTCCTCCTTTTAACAGCCAAATGCCTAGAAAAAATGGCCTATTTATTCTACGATCTCCTTCTAACTATCAGCTCTTTGCAGTCTGGCTCTTGACCTGATCATCCAATGGAAAGCATCCTCTCTGAGGTTACCCAGCAATGACCTCTTCTCAATGTTTTTTCTTCTTGACATCTCTCCAGGATTTAGCCTCCCTTTCTTGGGGGCTCATTATCTGCCCCTCATTCTTGCTCTTGCCTCATTTTCCTCCTCCTACCTGACTGGCTTCTATTTGTCAGTTCCCTTTGCTGGATCAATGGCGTATTATTGAACTGAAGACATCCTGAGGTTTTGTGCTGGGTCACCCTTTGTTCTCTTAAGCTCCCCTCTCATCGATCTTATCAACATAAGTTCAGTTATCACCATGCAGATCACTCCAGCATCTCTATTTCCAGCCCTTACCTCTCTTGAGCTCCAGTTTGACAATGCTGTCTAAATACCTTATGAAAGAAATGATTACATCAACGAGCACTCACAAACTTCCCGCTTCTAAAACCTACCGCTTCTAACTTCCATGAAAGTCACAACTTCAATCATCTTTGATCCCATTTATCCCTTATAACCAATTAGTTGATAACACATGTTCCCTCGTCCCCCTCTCTCCTCTCACGTAGACCATTGTCCCATGGCAAACCCTCCTCCCCTCTGACCTTCACATTTACATCCACACAGCTGCCAACTTGATTTTAGAGAGCTGACGACATCGTTCTCCCCATCAGAAAACTTCGGGGGCTCCTAATCTCCTCTAAGATAGAATACCATTTTTTTTTCTTTTGGAAAGCTTTAAGTCCTTTACCATCTTGCTCACACCTAACTTTCCAGGTTTATTTTTACAATATTTCCTCCCTCATGCTCTATGTCCCAGCCAAACTGGGCTACCTGCCACTCCCTAGAGAAAATATTCTATACCCCCAACTCTGGGCCTTTGCATAAGCCCCCTCCCCCTCATGTGTAGCATGCAGGCCTTCATTTTTGCCTCTTAAAATTAGCTTTCTTTAAGACTCAGCTTAAGTATTGGGCTTTTCCTGAGGTCTTCCCCTCCGCCTAACTACCATGACATACTTTGTATACATTTTATAATACGTTTGTGTGTACTGTAGAGACTTTATCTGAGTCTGTCTTTTCCTCTGACTGAATGTAAGCTCCTTGAAGGCAGGGTCTGTTTCATTTCTATCTTTGTAGCAATCTCCAGTGCTTAGTACACAACCTGCTGCACAGTAGTCGAGTCCTAAGTGCTTTCTCTTATTCTGAAACTGCCCTGAACATTGGAGATAAAGGCAAAAACAGGCTTGCTCTCAGGGAGCTTATAATCTAGTGGGAAGAATCGTGCAAACAACCGCGTACATCCCATAATGCATATGTGCTAGAATTGATTTCAGAGCGAAAGCATTTGTGAGAGAGCTTGGGAAAGGCCTCTTGCAGAAAATGGGATTTGAAGGAACTTAGGAGGCAGAAGGGAGAAGGGAGGTTATTCCAGATGTGGAGAGAACTTGAGAAATGGAGAGAAATAGATAAAGAATGCCCAGTAGATTATGTAGTAGTTAGAAGAGATTATGGTAAAAAAAAAAAAGTTCTGGAGAATTAGTAAGAGATCAGGCTGTGAAAGACCTTAAAAGTCAGGCAGAGAATTTTATGTTTGATCCTGGATGTCATGGGAGCCATTAGAGTTTACTGAATAGAGTGACATGCGTGGGTCGCCCTCCATCATTGGAATGGAAAGAAATCTGAGGCAGGGAGATCAACTAGAAGGCCATTGAGATGGTCCAGGAGGTGAACGCCGGTACCAAGGGAAGGTACACGGATCTCACGAAGTCCGAGGCGAGATTTGTGGGCTGAGGGGAAGGAAGAGCAGAAGTCTGGGTGACTGAGAATGGTGGCCCCCTCGATAATAATAGAGAAATTTAGAAGAGGGGACATGTTGTGGACATGCTGAGTTTTTAGGGGCAGAGATCAGGCGATTCAAGAGACAGGTATGATGGAGATCAGGAGAGAGGTTCCAGCTGGACTCATAGATCTGGTTCTCATCTGCATGGAGATGTTAGTTGAAGCTATGGGAGCTGAAGCTATTACCAAAGGAGAGAGGATAGAGCTAAAAGCGAAAAGGACTCAAGCTAACACTTTGGGAACCAACCACACTTAGTGGAAATGAACTGGACGAAGAAAAGACAGAGTCGAGTTACGAGAGAGCTACAAGAGAGCAGTGCCCCCCAAAATCTAGGGAGGAGAGAATATTTAGGAAGAGAGGGTGATTATGGCGAAGCTGTGGAGAAGGATTAAGATGGAGAACAGGCTGTTAGATTTGGCAATAAAGAAATCACTGATAACTTGGAAGAAAGGAATTTCAGTTGAATGATGAGATGAGGAGTCAGATGGCAAAGTGGAGACCTCAAATGTAGATGGCGCTCTTAAGGAATTTAGTCACAAAAAGGAAAGAGATCTAGGATGCTAGCTAGCAGGGATGGCAGAACTAAAAGTGAGAGAGGAACAGAGTATTTAGAGGCAGCATGGAAGGAACCAGTACTAAGGGAGAGATTGAAAATTAGAGAGAGAATGGGAATGAATGTTGTGGGGAAAGATGTTGAAATCTTTTAGGATGAGGGCAGGAAATAAAGTATAAAAAAAACAAAAACAAAAACAAATGAGTTAAACTCAAAATGTCTTGAGGGATGACAGCAGCAGCTAGATAGCTTGGTAGATAGTGCTGGACTTGGAGTCATGGTGACCTGAATTCAAATCTAACCTCTGATACTTATTAGCTCGATGATTGTGGGTAGGTCACTTCATTCTCTCGGAGCCTCAGCTTCTTTATCTGTAAAGTGGGGATATCAATAGAACCTACCTCTTGTTAAGAGGATAAAATTAGAGCACTTTGCAAGACTCAGCTTAATTTTAAACCAATTGATCACTTTTTATTGAATGCCTACTATGGACGGTACTGTACTAAGCTTTTGTTATAAGGAAAATATTCTGAAGGTCTATAGATACCATGTACCATAATAATGATTAGGGGATAAATATGAATCTCAAAGGAGGAGAAGTTACCGAGTAATAGCAGTAAGAGGAAGGATCTGAAAATGGTAATTGGGCAAAATTTCCAGTTTTCCTACAACATTTGTGAATGGCAGAGAGGAAGATAAGTGAAAGTGGTGCTGGGAAGGAAGGCCAAAGATGCTGTACGGTCGATAGGACTAGAAGATGGAAGGAGCGAGAAAAGAAGGTTTAAGGATTTGTTCCAGGTCACAGGGAAAAGATATGGCTGAACTAAAATTTGAACTCAAGGCCTGTGACTCCAAATTCAGTCCTCATTACACTTTGAGGTTGTTCCCAAAGTTCCCACATCAATGAGATCATGCATCCGCTGATGTACTGAATTATCCATTATGAAACTGGAGATGATTTTCCATGGAGAAAAAAATCTCCCAATAGGAAAAGTCTTTGAATATTTTTGGTAAGGAAGAGGTTAGGAGTGTATTTTGTCCCGTTGCGTGCTGGGTGTTTTGTTCTGGGATGATTTCCATAATCTATCTCCAAGGGTTCCTCCTTGGTTTTTGCTCTCTTTCTCTCATCATGGGGATGTCCCTATTTCCTGGTATTCCCCTTTCTCATTCAGTTTTTAAGAAAAGTGAACGAAAGTGGTCTGAACAAAAGCAGACCTATGAACCCACCCGTGAATGAAGGTCCTAGTCTCCATCTCCCTCTGAGCTTCCTCCCATAGTGAGGACAGGAAGACCTTTCCTGACATATGAAGATGGGAGAGCCATCTTGGCTGCCTGCCCTGGCTGTCTGAAACTTGGGGGGTATGGATGTTAAGAGGGGAAGTTTACTGGGCAGTCATAAAGTGTTCTCCAAATGCTAAGGGCGAAATGAATGGCAAGTGGTCCCATTAAGCCTTAACCCTGGGATATTATTGGTGGACTTTGCTGTATTGGGCTAACTAGTAGACCATGGGCCTGGTTCCACTGGGCAAAGGGAAGGCACCCTGTGGGAATATACCCAGCACCTGGATTGTTCAGACAGAAAGAGTGAGAGAGAAAGAGACAGACAGACAGACAGACAGAGGAGAGCAGAGGAGAGAGAGCATGCCCATGCAGATGGGAACCATGTTTGCCCTAGTTTGGGTAATGTAACCCCTGGCAAGATTGTGGAATATGTGTATGGAGAGGTAGGGGGAGTGGGAAAGGGAGGAGGATAGGGGCAGAAGAGAAGCAGTCGCCCCCGGGGCCTTCCCCAGAGCTCAGCACAGGACCAGGCACACACGGCAGCTGCTGTGCAAATACTTGTAGAAGGACCTGGTAGACAGAGGCCCGGCAGGCCCACCCATTCCAGTTAATTTGTAAATCAGGCTTTTCTTCCTGACTCTGTTCCCAAAGGCGATGATTTGTTGGTTTAGGTAAGTACTCTTGATTTAAGTGAGACCAACTTCTGCATAAAACTTCTGCAAGATTTATGAGATGCAAATAGACTTGGGAAGCACAAAGATATTTTCCCATTTATATTAGTCAAGGAGGTAGCTGGGAAGATAAAAAGAGCCCAGTGGGCAGAGATCCGAGTTGGGAAGCATGAGTTCAAATCTTGCCTCGGATCCTTTCCAAAGCGTGCACCCTGGGGGAACCACTTCACCTCAATTCTGCCTCAGTTTCCTCATCTGTAGGATGGGTGGTTGGGGACTAGCTCCCTTCCTTTACAGCCTCAGTAGTCTTGGATCCCTGGGTTATTTTAAGCCTTCATTCATAAATCTAGCATCTGCATTCTTTCTATTGCTCGTGTCTTTGGACGAGAGACTTGGTCCTCCTCCCTCCTTCTCTCGCTCCCCTGGAACCCACAGCTTGGGTTGGCCCGGCTCAGCCCTGTCTTGGGGACCCTGGGACTGCCTGTCCTGCTTCTCTACTATGCCTGGAATCTACCCCCATCCCCCACAGGAAAGGGTGGCCTGGCCAACACATTCCTCTCCCTCTCCTCCTCCCCCCGCTAACCCCACTCTGGCTTCTTCTGGGCCCTTGGGATGGTAGTGTTGGTCTTGGCTTGTCCAGTCTGGTCTATTCCGGGACAGGCGCCCCTCCGTGCACAAGCATTCCAAGAGCCCCGTCCCCTGTCCACGGGACTGGACCTCACTGATGAGGAAGGATGGCTGGCCCAGAGCCTGCCTGAGGCCGGAGGCTGGTGGGATTCCCCTTTGCGAGGGACTCATTGGGGACAGAGTGGCAAAGAGGAAAGGGCGCCATGTTAGGCGTCACGGAGCTTGAGGTTAAATCCTGACTATTATCAGAATGAATGAATCTAGATGGAAATTCCTTGAAAGTTGGGACTGTTTTTGACCTTTTTGTGCCTAGCCCATTGCCTGGCATACATTTGGTGCTTAATATGTGCTTGTTGATTTGACCAGAATTGAGTTGTGTGATTGGAGCAAGTCCCTTCCCTTCATTGAACCTCAGTTTCCTCATCTATTAAATTAGGGGATTTGAAAAATAATCTAGATCCCTTCCAAATTGAGGATCTCAATGATGTACTCAAATCAATGCGCTCAAGGCCGAGTTCAGTTCAGTTACAATGGTGGGGATGACGGGAAGTGGAAAGGTGGGATTTGGCCAAGACTCCCTTCAGATCGCATTAATAGAGAACTCGTCTTGTTCCATTTCTTCGTCCTAGTATTGAAGAAACTGAAAGCTGCCCG
>NC_133618.1:27042977-27127977 GCF_048593235.1 Sminthopsis crassicaudata
CACCGAGGATTACTATCGTCCTTATTTGTCAACCTGGTAAGCTATTAAGAGAGATCTGTTGTCTTCCTAGGGTACAAATCCAAGATTTGTGAGACCCAGTGATGACTACTCAAATGCACAGATGATACTGCCAGGAGGAAATAAAAAAAGTACTGCTAAAAATGATGGGCAAGAAACTGAAGATCTTGGATGCCCAAGCACAGGTGGCATTTTTATCATGGCTGCCAATTTATAGACAAGGGCTTCCAGAGAGAAAGACCGACGGGGGAAGTAAATAGCTGGGATTTTGTCAGAAAAGAGGATTTGGATTTCTGAACTGTAAGTTCTGAACCTAAAATACAGGAATAACAGACTCATGGTCAGGGATGGAGTAACCCTACCAAAGGCAGCAATGTATCCCATTTGTCTATGTTCTGGCAAATCTAATCCCCAAAAAGGTGTTTAAATGAAAGGGAAGGGGAAAGTGGAAGGTTTCACTTTATAGGTGAGTCACAGGTTAAATTCCTTACGCAGAATTTCATAGGTAGTAATAAGCAGGATTTGAACTCTGGCTCCAGATCAAGGACTCCATCATCTATACATTATTGTCTTTTAACAGGGTTAAGAAGATAATTGATAAAGACAAGCAGTGATGCTTAACTCATTTTTAAAAATTGTTTTCTCTTCCAAGAAGAATGATTTTTAGATTGGAAAGGGCAATATAAAAATAGCTAGTGGAGAGATGATACTTAAGAGGAGGAGGGAGAAAATAAGAAAGCATCTAATTGAGCTTGATGAGTTCAACTCATCTGGCTTGTACAAAAGGGAATGACAGATGTGACTGATTAGAAAGCTTGTAGGTAATGGGAAACGGTATTGGTGAAAGCATTCTGTTTCCTAATTTTCAAAAAAAGAGAAGAGTTAACTTTGCAACTATAGGTTGGTGAGCTCAATTTTGATTTCTGACAAAACTTCAACATTATTTTAAAAAATGTTAAGTAAAATTTTCAAAATGGAAATGGCAATCACAATGAGCTAGAATAGTTTCATTAAGAATATGTCATGTCCAACTGTGAGATAACACTACACACCTCTCAGCTTGGCTAAGATGACAGGAAAAGATAAGGATAAATATTGGAGGGGATGTGGGAAAACTGGGACATTAATACATCGTTGGTGGAAATGTCAATGGATCCAGCAATTCTGGAGAGCAATTTTGAGCTATGTTCAAAAAGTTATCAAACTGAGCACACCCTTTGACTCAACAGTCTTTCTACTGGGCCTATATTCCGAGGAGATCTTAAAGAAAGGGAAGGGATCCACATGTGCCAAAATGTTTGTGGCAACCCTTTTCTTAGTGGCAAGAAATTGGAAACTGAGTGGATGCCCATCCGTTGGAGAATGGCTGAATAAGTTATGGTAAATGAATATTTTGGAATATCATTGTTGTATAAGAAATGAGCAAGAGAATGATTTTCAAGAGGCTTGGAGAGACTTACAGGAAGTGATGCTGAGTGAAATGAGCAGAACCAGGAGATCATTATACACTTCAACGATACTGTATGATGATCAATTCTGATGAACGTTACTCTTTCCGACGAGATGATTGAAGCCAGTTCCAATGATCTTGTGATGAAGAGAACCATCTACGCTCAGAGAGAGGAAACTGAATGTGGGTTACAACATAACATTGTCACACTTTTTGTTGTTGTTCACTTGCATTTTGTTCTTTTACTCGTTCACTTTTTTTTTTTTGGATCTGATTTTTCTTGTGGAGCAAAGGAATTGTACAAATATGTTATACACGTTGAATTTAACCCATATTTTAACAAGTTTACCATATACTGCATTGCATGCCATATAGGGGAGGAGGTGGGGGAAAGAGGATTAAATCTGAACCACGAAGTTTATGCAAGGGTCAATGTTGTCAAATTATCAGTACATATATTTTGAAAAAAAAAACTTTATTAAAAAATTTAAAAAAATACTATGTCATGTCAGATTAATCACATTTTTTCCTTTCTTGCCAGGATTATCAATCTATAGATAAGGGCAAAAACAAAGACACAGTTTGTCAATATTTTAGCAAAGCATGTGACTAAGATGTCATGTGATTTTTGTGTAAGAGATGTGTCATATTACAACTAGATGGATTTAGAACGAGTTAGATATGTGAACCCAAAGAATAGTTATCACTAGTTCAAAATGTATGTATGTATTTGTTTATCTATATGTATATTAAAGACACACCATTAGAAGGGACACAATATTTTGGATGACAGGGTTAGAATTTTAAAAATACTTGATAGACTGGAACACTGAGATGAAGCAATTAAGAGTTAATTTGATAGAGATGAATGAAAAGTCTTACATTTGGGTTAAAGAAATCAATTTCTCAAGCAGAATATGAGGAGGCGTGGTAAAGCATCAATTTGCCAGAAAGAAGTCTTGGGGTATGGGTGGATTAACGATTTAACTGTAATCAACAATATATCATGACAGTCAAGAAAGTGAATGTAAACCTAGACTAGGTCATCGAATTTGCTAATAAAAGCGTTCAGTGCTCGGGCATCCTGCTGGACTTTTCCCCACTCAGACCACATCCATGGTCTGGTGTTTAATTCTGGGCACTACATTTTAGGAAGAACACTGACAAGCTGGAAAGCATCCACAACCAGGGGGATGATGATGGGCCTTCTGATTAAACCATTTAAAGATCAGCTGGATGAAGTGAGGATAGTTTACCTTGTCAAAGATAAGATTTAGGGGAGATGCCATAGCTATCATCAAGTGTTTGAGATATATTAGACTTGTGTTTGACCCAAGAGGGAAGAATTAGTGGGAGAAGTTGCAAAGATGCAAAGTTGCAAATCTAGATGATGTAAGAAAATTCTCGGTAACAATTAAGATCTATCCTAAAGTGCGATGAACTAATTGGAGGTAGCGGGTTCTCATTTGTTAGTGGTCTTTAAATAAAGACTATATGGATGACCCCTTGGTGGCTACAATGCAAGAGAATTCTTACGGATTGGACTAGATGGTTTTGGAAGGGATTTCCAGCTCTGAGATTTGGCGATTCTATGTTCCCGTGAAACTGGGTGCTCCAAGGTCAAGGACTGCATCTCTTCCACCAGACCAAGTAGTCCCTGAAAGCAAGGATGCCGGCTGCCTTATCAGGCTGGGGACCCACTTAAGGCTTGCAATTTTTTCTCCTATCAGACTGAGAGCAGGGACTATTTTTTTCCATTAGACAAAGGAGATTGTCTTCTTCCTCAGTACTTCCTTCTTTGTTAGATTTGGGACTTCCTGAGGACAGATTATTTTTGTCTCCATTTTTTTTTTTTGCCATCCAGTTGAACAATGACTACTCCCTATCCAAGAGACGGGTATCCTGGTCCTAAGAAGGCCTGGCCATGGGGCTAGTTAATTCCTGGGAAAGGACCCTTAGGTCAGGACACCTTCAAGCTAGGGAAATAAACCTTCAAGCCTCTGTTGCTTAATCTAAGGCAGTGACTTGAACAACAGATGAGGGGTTTCAGATCCAGGAGGAGGGGAGAGAAGACCCATGGCTGCTTCGGGTCCTTTGCGTGAAGATGTTTGGGGGGTGGGATGGCCCTGTGGCTTCCCTCACATCACACCTCCTCCATTTCATCCAAAGGCATCTAGCTTCTCCATCAGTCTGTCCCCTGACATTACTGGCATCCCAGAAATCTGAGATGAGTGGAAAAAAAGGGAAACCAAATCTTAGCTCATCCCGGCGGGCCCCCTGGCGCCGTGGTCCCCCAGAGGGACCCTTTTTCCATGGTTCAGTCCAGTGTCTTGTGGATATGACTTCAGCGCTGGAGATCCCCGCCTTGCTGCTCCTGGGAGAGGGGCCCAGGCTTGTGGTGCATTCCTCGCATGCTCCCCTCTGCTCCTGCTCGCTCACCCGAGGCCTCAGACGTGAGAACTGGACTGCAGAGGAGCCGTCTGTCTCCCTGCCGCTCTCTAGGGGACAGGGTGTTGTTTGGTGTGGGAGAGAAGGGAAGAGAATGGCCAAGGACAGATTTTCCATAGAAGCTTGGCCTTCAAGTTTTTACTTGATTCTACCTGGAAAACTGTCTTCCCCACTTCTTTGCTCAAAGGTCTCCATGGCTCCCTATTGCCACCTTCTGTTTGGCATTGAAAGCCCGTGTCAGTACGGCGCTCGGATAGCCATCACTCCCCTTTGCACACTTGGCGTTGGAGCAGAGTGCCCTTCCTGCTCTTCCTTGTGTACCACATTTCATCTCCTGAATCCACGGCTCTGCATGGGCCATCCCTCGTGCAAGACTTGCACTTCTTAGTCAAGGCTCAGGTCAAGCATTGCCCTCCTCCGTGAAGTCTTCTTGCCTGATTGCCCTCAGCTGCTTGGATTACACACACACACACACACACACACACACACACACACACACACACAGAAATGAGGGTAACGTAAAGGCATAATACAGTAATGAAGTTCTTTAAGAATCTTACATGTAGTTACATACTTGGTATGAGCAAAGGAAGGAAAGGAAGGAGCAAAGAAGGATGGAAGAAAAAAAGAAATTAAAAAAGGAAGGAAGGGAGAGGGAAAAGGAGGAAAAAGAAGGAAAGAAAAGAGGGAGGGAGGAAAGAAAGAAGGAAGGTAGGAAAGAAGAATGGGTTAAAGGAAGGAAAGAAGGGGGTGAGGGAGGAAAGAAGGAGGGAAAAAGGAAGAGAGGGAGGGTGGAAAAAGGGAAAGAATAGATGAAGAAGGAAAGAAAGAAGGGAGGGAGGGAGGAAAAAAGAAAGAAGGCGGAGGGAGGAAGGAGGGAAGAAATCAGCATTTATTAAGGAACTGCTATGTGCCAGGCACTATGCTAAGCATTTACAGATATTAACTAACTAGTGCTATGATCAGAACCATTTTATAAGTGATGAGACAGACCAGCAGTGGTTAGGTGACTTTCTCTGGATCACACAACTCTCAGGATTTTAACAAAACGAATTTGAATTCAGGTCTTCCTGACTCCAAGTCCAGAGTTCTACTTTACCATACGGTTTAACTGCATTTAAAAAAAATTTTATAATTATAACATTTTCTTTGACAGTACATATGCATAGGTAATTTTTTTTTTTACAACATTATCCCTTGCACTCCCTTCTGTTCCGAGTTTTTCCCCTCCTTCCCTCCACCCCCTCCCCTATGGCGGGCATTCCCATACATATTAAATATCTTATAGGTACAATATATATGTGCAGAACCGAATTTTGTTGTTGTTGTTGTTGTTGTTGCAAAGGAAGAATTGGATTCGGAAGGTAAAAATAATCTGGGGAGAAAAACAAAAAATGCTCACAGTTTACACTCATTTCCCAGTGTTCCTTCTCTGGGTGTAGCTGATTCTGTGCATCATTGATCAATTGGAATTGGATTAGCTCTTCTCCATGTTGAAGATTTCCACTTCCATCAGAATACATCCTCATACAATATCGTTGTTGAAGTGTATAATGATCTCCTAGTTCTGCTCGTTTCACTCAGCATCAGTTCAACTGCAATTTGTAGCTGAAGCAAGAGGACACAGGAGAAAAGAGAAGTGCCCCTGAAGTGGGATGAAATTTGGTTTTCAAATTTCCCACCTCTGATGCACTTAAGTCTGAGTGAACTTGGACAAGTCACTTAACCCTGCAGTGATCTTCTAGATATCTCTCTCAAGTTGTGGAGAAGGTGCTGACCTGCAGTGCAGAGTGAGCATTTCTTCACTGAGAGCTCCCTAGGGCACTAAAATCCCATGTCCCGATCCCCCAATGAGGATGAGGAAGATAACCTGAAGTGAAGGAGGGAATGTCTGAGTTTAGCATTTCTTATTCTTCTGATACTTTTTAACTGGGAGACCCTGGACTGGTTCCCTTCACGCCATGAGCCTCAGCTCGGTTCCCTTGAGATTGAGGATGAAATCTGTCTCTGAGGAGGGACTTGCCAGGCTGATGATACCCCAGTCATTAATGTTTGGACTTTTGTGCCCAGCCCTGTGCTGGGACCTGGGGATACCAAACTACAAGTGCTTCCTTGTCTTTAGGAGTTCACATTTCCCCCTTTCCTTTGCTTCCTCTGCCCATCTTTTTTCGCTTTTCTCTTTTTCCAGACTTGAACCCTGCTCCAGGATCACTGCTGGGGAAGGTAGACATACCATTTTCTGGTACAGGAACCAGCACCCAGGATTCATTGACCATAGAAGCCCCTCTACTTGGGGAGGAAAGTAGAGCTCACAGCCTACCCCAGAGTAAACTTTGGGGAATAACCCATGCAGACCTGCTCCCCAGTCTGGTTCATTTCTCCCCTCTCTCCTTGCCCATTGTAGTTTAGTGCCATCCCCTCCAGGAAACCTTCCCAACTGTCTTGATTGTAAGAATGTTTCCCCCCAGATCTCTGCTTTTTTTCTAATTGACTGACTGTATTTTATCTGTCTTGGAGATATTCCTTTTTCCTAGACTGTGTGTTCCTTCAAAATAAAATTTGTGTTTTATCTAACTTTTGTATTTCCTTAGTGTAGGTTATTCATTCCACAAGCATTTACTAAATGACTATTACCTATGGGGCACTCTACCATTACCCACAGGAAGTACTTAAAATGTTCATTGAAGTGGATCAAAATCATTTTAGATCAGGATTTGAAATCAGGATTCAAAAATGATCTTGTCAGACTAGAGATCGATGGGTCAAATCTCCTAATGTATGGAAAGCGCCGTTACTTTTGATTGTTGGCTCCTTGAGGCAAGGGCTGTCTTTCACATTTTTTTTTTGTATCCCCAGTGTTTGACACACAGTAGGCTTCTTAATAAATGTTTATTGTCTGGATGATTCTAATGTAACATAAACCTTAAATTTAAGGTTTCTATAAAGGCTAGCTACTAATAAGATGAAAATGAATAGGGATAAATATAAAAGTTCTTTAAAAAATGTGAAAATGTGGCTAGATATTAGTGCCTGTCAAAAAGCATCTTGGGGCTTCAACAAAGTGCCTGCTTAATATGTCAGTGGTGTGGTGCAGTGAGAGACAGTGTCGTATAGTGGATAGAACACCAGATTTGGAGTTAGAGAAGCTTAGCTCAAATCTTAATTTGGCCACTTGTAATCTGTGAGACTCTCTCTCTGAGCCTCAGTTTCCTTATTTGTTACATTAAAAGGTTGGATTGGATCATCTCAAAGGTCACTTTAAGCTATGAATTGATGGTCCGTTTAAGGGTTGTATGTATCGATGTACGGCAAATTAATAGATTAGCTCTACATTTTCAACATAATGGTTTTGTTGTTATGATAGTGGCAATGGTCTGATATCTGGTATCCTTAGGGATTGTTAGCTCCTTAAGCATTTGTTTGTTGAACCTGATCAAGAACCCGACTGGTTAGTTTTCTTCTCAAGTAAAATTAAAAAAAAAAGAAAACAACGCCTTTTACTGAGCACCTACTGTATACCAGGCACTGAGCTGAGTGCTGCGATTATAAACCTTAACCTTAAGAAACTCCCAATCTAAGGGGTGGAGGGAGAGACACACAACACGCAAGCAATTATATACACAGAAGACATTTACAGGGTACGTTAGAGCTCCGGCTCACTCCTAAGGGTGGGAATATTTTTTTAATCATCTCTCCTTCGTGAGGACAGCAGCTGCCAGTTAACTAGACAGCTGAGGGCAGAGAGATTCCTGCAGGTAGGAGCTGTTCCTTTTGCCGGCTTGCTGATAGACATCAGCCAGTTCATAAGACAGCAGACATCTGGATTTTTGGAAATGCCTGCAGGCACATGAGGGCTTTGAGAGCTACTGGAAGGGAAGCCCAAAGAACTCGAGGAAAAGGAAGCAGTGGGAGGCCAGTGAACTCGCTGGTGTCTACGTCTCCACTGACCCAGCACGGGGCCTCGTGTTCTAAAAGGCTTCCCTACGTCAGAGCAGTGAGGTTAGCTTTTCTAAAAAGACGAGAAAATATCCTGCATCTGCATTCCAAGGTGTGGGCCAGGCCTTGGAGAGGACCAGGAATGTCTAGTGGAATTCCACAGGAAAGGCAGCCCTGGGACTTCTAGAGCTCAGGGGATGAAAGGGGAAGAAAGCAGGCTGAAGGCCATTGGGAAAGGGACTTCCCACGCTGGGACTGGAAGGGAGAGGACAAGAACTCCACTCTTCCCCTGGCCATGGCGAGAGTGATTTCAGTTTCTCTTCCAAACTCAATGGCTTCTGATGTTTGAATAGAATGAATTTGGAGTCTCCCTTGGAAAAATCAAGCTGGGATGTCCATGGATAGTGGGGTGGACTCTGGGACTTCAGGGCAGGAAACACAAAGGCTCAAATGCCAAGTCACAGAGTGACTTTAGGCACGATCTCTGGTCGCCTCAATTTGCAGAGCTCTAAAATGGGATCAATTATATTTGCTCTATCTGTCTCACAGAGTTGTTGTGGGCCTTAAGATGTGTGATCCCTGCGATGGGCCATCTTTCAAAAACAAGGCTCCCCAATCCACAGACTAAGTGGTGCAGTGAACTGCTGTCAGAAGTCCCGGGTTAAAGTCTTGCCTCAGATACTCGCTATCGTGATCCTGGACTGCTCTATCCCCTGAGCTGTGCGGTAGAGAATTTAGATTTAAACAGAGCTGCCTCTCGGGAAGACTTGGGTTTTGAGATTCTTCTGGTTTTCCAGCAGTGGGGACGAGCTGCGCTGTGTTAATCCCCCTCCCTCCCTCGGTCCCTGTTCTAAAGCACTTGTTTGTAAGACACCTTGAGGAGTTAGTGATCGCCCTGTGGCTGGTTTTGGAGTCAGTGTGTAGCCAGAGTTTGGGATGAGTCTAGGAGGCAGCGAGGAGTCAGTTTGGGGGTGCGCTTAGGGCTCCCTCCAAAGCTAGTCTAAGGCTAGCATCGGGGGAGTCGGGACATAGAGACTTGTGGGTCAGAAATTAACCCGTCTCATTCAAAGGGAAATGGGAACATTTCCTTTTGCTTCTTTCTTTTCCATGGGTGATTTGACTTGCTATTAAACAAACCTGAATTCAAATCCAGCCTCAGATGCATGACTCTGGGCAAGTCACTGTTTGCCTCAGTTTCCTCAACTATAAAATGGGGACAATAACAGCACCTCCCTCCCAGGATTGTTGGACGTGTTAAATGAGAAAAGCATCTGGTCAACTTTAAAGTGTGATATAAATGCTAGATGGCTATCCACTCTGGCCCTTGATAGAGAGGTCTGGAAGCAAAGACCAGGTGACCATTTGTTGAGAGCTGGTCCTTCGGAGATGGGATCTAACCTAAGGGGGAAGGCCAGAGGGTGGAACAGCTTTCGGAGCGCTCCCTGGCTCCTCATTCATTGCCGCTGGTCCCAACTGGCTTCTGGGGTCCCTTCCTGGGTCCCGGACCTCCCTCCTCTAGCATGCACCGTTCCCGGACCCTCTGCATTGTCTTAGTGACAGTCATGGAAGTCCCATTGCCACCAGCTGACAACTCTTTCTCGTTTCATTTTATTTATCCATCAAATCCTTCCGAGCACGTCCCAAAGAGAAGAGAGAGAATACGAATCAGCACATCTAGATTCCATTTCTGGCTTGCTCTGTAGCATCGTAACGGGAGGGGGGACTGATGCTGGCCATAACGAAGGGTGATTTGCATTCACTACCCCCAACGAACGACGGCTGAGACTTAGGGAGAGGGGAAGGTATTTCTGTCTTGGAAGAATGACTCGGGCTGGCTTTATCATGTCACCCACGTTGCAACATCCTCAGGCCCTTTCTTCTTACTCCAAACACCAATCAATCACTAAATCTTGTTATTTCTAGCTTCTCAAGATCGTGCCCATGAGAGAGGGATCACCCACATGAAACAGAAAATCCTAATGTGAGCATGGATGACTGTACACTCTAAGTGCTGCTGGGTGGGAGAAGGGAGGGTCATCAGGGAAGGCTTCCTGGAAGAGAAGGGGTTCCCACCCAGGCCTTGGGGTAGAAAGCGGCTCCAGCCCCCCAGGCAGCCACTCAGGAGACCACCGAAGGACCACCAAAGAGCAGAGGACTTATTGCCAGACCCAGAGGCATGCCGGTGAGAAGATGCTTAATTGGTTCTTCCGAGGGGAGGATTTACAAACGGCCTCTTCCTCTCGCTTCCAAATGGAAAAATCCACTGGGCCTGAAGCCCTGAACGAGCTCCAGGCCAAGGTCTGTGACTCAGCCCAGAGTCATAAATAACAAGTCCCTCATGACAAAGTTGAGAAGGGGAGCCGGGCCCAGGGCCACATATTTATTAGAAAAGAGAGCCGAGCCATGATCTGGGAGCTTGGTTTCCGGAAAGCAGAGACCGCAAGGCGGTAGGAAAGGTCAGGAGGCGCTTCCACAGGAAAGCAGGACCCAGCTCGCTGCTCATTCTCACCTTTCATCTTGGGCTGAGAACACTGGGACTTTCACGGGAGGGATGCCCCATCCGCAGGCCAGAGAGGGGAGACACATTCCCTTCCTAGCCTTTCTCCAGACCCTCCCTCTATTTCCACAGCCTTTCCCAGGCACCCCTGGAGAAGAGCAGGAGGGACCCAATCAGCAGGGAAAGACCAAGGAATCCTCAAGGAGCTTTTATTAAGCACTTTCTAAAACCAGGCACTATTTTAAGCACTGCTGATGCAAAGAAAAATAAAAACAACCCCTGGCCTCAAGGAGCTTACTTTTGAATAAGATAATAATGCCTTGGTAGAAGAGTTGATAAAAGGGGAAGGCCCCAGTGTAGACATTTTAACCTGGGAGCCCACCTTAGGGATTCAGGGATGGATTTCAGGGGAATCAGCCAACTTATTTTGGAAACATAATTTATAGCTTTATTTCAATATAGTTTCCTTCATAATCCATCTATTTTATTTTATATATTTAAAATGTTTTTTTTTTGGGGGGTAGTCTTCACAAACCTGGCTATCTAAGAGGTCTATGACCAAAAAGAAGGTTCAGAACTCTTGCTCCAGGGGCTGAGAGGACCGGGATTCTGGTGTCACAGAATCAGGGGCCGCCACAATTCATCCACGTAACTGATGCTTGATCAAGATCCCTCATGGTAACCTATCCAGCAAGTGGTCACTGGGGGTCTGTCTGAAGAGCTCCATGGGAAGGGGAACTGGTCACCTCCAAAGTAGCAGCTCTCTCCTCAGGGAAGTTTCTGCAAAGGATGGATGTCCTTGCATCTTGGACCCATTGCTTCTCATTCTTCCTCCTGGAGCAAAGATTAATTCCTCCAGTCTTTGTTCCAATTTAGCCTGCTGCTCTCTTGCAGGTACACAACTCTTTGCATGTTGTCTCTCTTGTTCTTTGAAAGAAGGCTTCTCTTTCCTAGACTCAAGACCCCTCATCCCTTCGACTGGTCCTCCTATAAGACAGACTCATAACTCTTCATCATCTTCTTTGACCTCCTCCAGGAAGTCCAGCTTACAAGTTTGATTTGATCTGAACTTGGGGCTTCAGATGTACTCAGGCAGGACGGAAGGCAGTCAAGGGGATGCTCATATTTGTATTCTCAGAAGCCCTGGCCCTCACCAGGCAGCCCTCCATCATGGCATCCATGCTCTGGCCAGCCATGAGAGATAACTGACTCTGTGGCTCACGCTCTCCCTCGTCACCCACCTGCAGTTGACTTGCTGTGTAGATCAGACCATCATTTCTCCTCTGAGCCTCAGTTTCCCTCTCCTTATTTGGAAGACAAAATTAACATTCTGTCTTTTAAATTTTGACTAAGTCCTGGGTATGTGCTTCTTGGAACTGCTGTCAGGTTAGAGAAATAAACAAAACAAAACACAATTTTTGGATCGTGTCGTATTACAGCTAGAAGAGGTCTTAGGAAGCAACCCCAACACGTTCTCATTTTACATAGAAGCAAATGGAGGCCCAAAGGAAAATTTACTCATCCAAGATCAAATAATTTTATATATATAGTGTTTTGAATTTTTAAAAAGCACACTTGAGAAATAAAGAAATAAAATACTAAATAAGGAAATCTCAACTTTCTTTCTGCTCCTCTCTCCCCCAACTTGAACTGAAAGGTGAATGTGTACGGTGAGGAAAGAACAATCAGCAAATTTTGGTGCTTCTGGTTGGCCTCTTACTCCCAAAGCTAATGAACACTTTCTTGGTTCAAATAAGGGCCTCTGCTTTGATTAGGGCACTTAGCACATGAACAGATGATTGCCACCAGGTTCTCTGCCGGAAAATGTGAGACTTGTGAAATGGAAACATAATTTCATTTACTATTCAGCAGCATCCAAGACAGATGGCCTTAGTTAAACAATCAAACCCTTAGCCTTAGGCTGAACAAAAGTCCATTAAGAGGAAGAATTGCAAGCCGGCCTAGGTCTTTTTTTTCCTACCTCCAATTTGTACTTTGTTGCTTCCAGACTTCATCATTTGCAGGAGGGGGCCTATTCCTCCTTTGCCCACAATCCTCCTGGGGTTCTCTGTTGTCTGCCGAACGGGGTCCAGAGTGATTACCTTGGCATCGAAGCCCCTTAACTATAAGTTGCCACCCACCTTTCCATCCTTGACTCATGCCATTCTCCTCCATGTTTCAATCCAATTGGGCAACTCTCTGCCCCCCACCATGCCCTGTGAGCCTCTGATCTCCAGCCCCTGGGTCTTTGTTCGTGCTGTTCCCTTTCTTGAATACCCCATCTCACCTGCTTTTCCTGTTGTATTCTCAGTCATTCATTAAAACCCAAGAAATAGAATGTGGGAGCCAGGCACTAAAACCGGGAATCTGGGCTTCCCTGCCACATTCTAGCTGTGTAACCCTGGGGGAAATCATTTAGCCTATCAGAAGTCCAGGAATCACAAATCTTAATGCATCCCTCCTCAATCTCTAACTCAAGTACCGTTTCCTCCAGGAAGCCCACCTAGATATCACCTCCTCCAGTGATAGTCCTCTCCCTGGACCTCACATTGTGACTTTATTTTGGCTCTTTTTCGAGTGAGCATCACCATGTAATGCAAGGATTGCTAGTCTCCACCCTAATTATGACTCAGGCAATATTCCCATACAAGATTATAAATTCTGTGAACACGGGTAATTTCTCATCCAATTTTTGAACTTTCTTATTCCACTGTGAGCGGAGCACACTGCATACAACAGGTGCTTAATTCATCTTGCCACTTGCTTGTCTTATGTTCCTTCCCACCATTCTTTTACCCATAACTACTAGACTGAAATAGCTGGACCTATTTGTTTATTAAGGAGTTCCTAGGTGAGGAAACTCTCCTGTGTTAGGACAGCAATTCCCCCATCGTTTACAGCTTTAGAAGTTAAGGCAGCTGACCAGGGTCACCCAGCCAGGACGTGGCAGAGTCACAACTTGGATCTAGATCTTTATGTTTGGAATCAGGAGCTGTATCCATCAAACCCCGAAGCAGGGATCAGACTTTGAGGAAAGGGACAAGATAGTTGCTCTGACCAAACAATATCTCCTGGTTTCCTCTTACCTTCATTTTCTAGGTCTCTAGATCTGAGCAACAAAGGCTTGTGGCCTGACTTTGGCATTTGACTTCCATATTGAAAATTGGGAATAATGGCCTTTTGGCACGTGCTTCTGTGTCTTCCCAAGTTTTCCTGAGAGCGAACATTCCCAGCTAAACCGATCTAACCGGACATAGATAAAAAAACATGGAAGAGACAGAATATTTGTTTGAGTTTAGAGTTCTGACAGGAAGGCTGGGCATATATGCTTGGGAAAAAGCTATGAGATTCATGCAGACAAAAATGTAAATGGAACCATTCAAGGGAAGTTTATTAAGCTGCTACTCTGTGCAAGACACTGCTTAGTTACCCAGACACAGAGATAAGCATGTCTTTTGCATATTTGTATAAGAAGGGCATCACACATCCCCAGCCCCAATTACTATGACTGACAAACTTCTGTGTACTCTGATCCCTTTTATTAAGTGGGAATATTTTTTTGACCGAGTTGTTGGTTGGTTGATGGCCTTTGCTCCTAAAGAAGACCACTAGGGACTGTAGGAAGGTCAAAGTACATTGTGTCTCACTGTGGCTAATCAGAGCCATACAAGCTCGGAAGGATCCATCTGGGTTGGAACACAAGCGGTCCATACGAACATTTGGAGTGGAGATGTCTCTAAGTTTGCACATCTCATGTTTTTGAGCTACTACAATTCTGTTTCCTCCCAGAGCACAGTTCTTTCCTTCTTGTGGGCACATCATGCTGGACGGCCTTTGCCAGTGTCTGACATTTTTTGCTGTTGATTCCAAAGCTGTTCAAAGAGATCTTGAGAATGTCCTTTTATCAGTTCTTCTGATCTCCATGTAAGGGCTTCCCTTGTGGGAGTTCCCAATAAAATAGTCTTTTAGGTAAACATATATTTTATATTCGAACAACATGACCAGTCCATCGGAGAGGTGCTCCCTGCAGTGGAGTTTGACTGCTTGGCGGTCAGCTCCAGAAAGAACTCGGTGTCCGGTGCCGTCTCCTGCCAGGTGATCTTCAGAATCTTCCTAATTCAAATGGAAGTGACTGAGTTATAAAATCGACCTACCAACCAAAGGTGTGGATAATTCCAAGACGCCTCCATGAATCGAGCAATAAAGGGTATAAAATGTACAAGTAAGTCTTTAATCCCCTTGAGGGAAGTGAAGTAGTTAGTGCGCTGAATAAAAGTGAGGTGACTGAAGCTTTGGCTCAGAAGAAACAGTCACACCCGATGGGACTTGGATGAAACAGCAATCCCAGCTGGGAATCCAGGATTCTGATCACTAGCCTTGGGATGAAGCCTTTCCCGTCATGCCCTTGAGAGGAAATTGCTTGGGTGGGTGGCTGTGTCAGAAGGAGAAGGCCTCCGTCTGCTCCCTGCCCCTTGGCTGGAGGATGACCTTGCAAACTTCAAAAGACGGGAAGATTTGGACTCCCTGGCAACAGTGGTAGTAGTGGGATAGCAGGAGCTGATGGCAGTGTCTACTCCACAAGCAGAGGACAAATATCCCTTCCCTTCTCTTCCCTTCCCCTCCCCTCCATTCCTCTCCTTCCTCTTCCTTTCCTTTCCCTCCCTTCTCCACTTCCCTCCTTTTCCCTTCCCGTCCCTTCCTTTTCCCTTCCCGTCCCCTTCTTTTCCCCTCTCGTCCCCTCCTTTTCCTTCCCCTTCTTTCCCATCTTTTTCCTTCCTCTCCTATCCCTTCCCTTCCTCTCTTTTATTTGTATTTCCAGTACTATATGCTGTATATATTCCCAGAACTTCTGCAATCTATACTAGTCAGCAGCATCATAGCTTAACACAGTACTTTGAATATATCAAATATTCATTCATTCATGTTCTTCTGCAAGTTTGCCACCTAGAATCCACCCGACCTAAAGTGGGCCTTCTTCACTTTCTCCTGACCTCTGGGGGACACCAGCAGATCCCTGCCCTCTCTTTTGGTTATCCTCCCCCCCCCCACCTGACCAGCAGGCTTCTTTTTTACACATTCATTTTTAGGGCGGCATATCATTTCTTTAATCACCTATGTCATATTACTTCATAATTTCTCACTGTTATCCTCTCACATCCACCATGTCAACTGAGTCTCTTTCTATTCTAATTCGTAGCAAACTGAAGTTTTCCTTGAGTCATGGTCATACATCATCACCAAAGAGCAATGGCATGAAGCAGATAAATCTTTGCTTCAGGGGAAAGGTTTGAATTATTTCAAGAACTTTGTAGTTTTCCAGGAGTAATCTGCCTGGCTCTTAGTCGATCCTGGTTCCAGCTCATGGCGCCGTGGAAGTGATTATCCCAGAGATCTGCATATATAGTTGTAACTGCTCGGAGGAAATTCTCCCAACCTGCTACTCTCCCTTTTCAAGTCTGAAAATTTTGGCCACCATATTCCCCTCCGGGTTCTGACACCAACAACTCTGAAGGATGCAGTGTTTTGCTTTATACTATTATAGCTTCTGAGCCCCACAAATATCTTGTCTTCTATGATTATCTGTATCCCATTTAGTCCCCAGACTTAGTTTTTAGAAAAAGTGTATTTACTGAGATGGCACACTGACAGTTGGTATAAACATCTTCCCCAAACTCTAAGAAATACTCATAAACATACATGTCGTCTGGGGAAAATGGGCTCAAGCTTAGAGAACAGAAGTAGCAAAAATTGTAACTTGCATCTCCTGGAAGTCCTTTTGCTGGAGCCTTCAAGTTGGTCCACTTAGGCAGGATTTCATTTTTTTGGCTGAACCCTTAGTGGAGCCTTAAATCAATATCCAGTACGTCCAGGACAGACACTGCCACCTGCTCTTCCAGGGATGCTGTTAGGATGCCGATCAAAGTCCACAATCTCCTGTGTTTCTGGAGCTTGTGAAGTCCCCTTATGGTCAAAGATTGAGGAGGATATTGGGACAAATTCAAAACCTGGGGCTCCACTCCTAATTTCTTCTCAGGGTTTTAGCAGTTTACTTGGGAAAGTTTTTCAGCCTTTTTTCTCTCTAGCCCCAAATGGCTTAATCTTTTTTTTGAAAACTTTTTATTTTCAAAACTTATGCACAGATGATTTTTTAACATTGACTCTTCCTTAGCCTTGTGTTCCAAATTTTCCCCTCCTTTCCCCCACTCCCTCCCCTAGATGGAAGCAATCCACTGTGTTATACATGTTAAAATAGATGTTAAACCCAATACATGTAAACATATTTATACAATTATCTTAATTGCATAAGAAAAAATCATATCAAAAAGGAAAGAAAATAAATAAGAAAACATAATGTAAGTGAACAACAACAAAAAGAGTGAGGATGCCATGTTGTGAACCACACTCAGTTCCCACAATCCTCTCTCTGGGTGTAGATGGCTCTCTTCATCACAAGATCATTGGAACTGGACTCAACCCTCTCACAATTGGTAGGAGCCACATGCATCAGAATTGATCATTGTATAATATTGCTATTGACTGGTTTAAAATTTTAGACACCTAATATATATCTAAGTTTCCTCATCCAATTAAAACACATTTTTTTCTGTACCATTTTATTCCAAATGATTAAGGATTTTTGTTTTTAATTAAGGTAACAGGACCTCACTATCCTGCCTATTTTAAATGGGATGGGCTGATTTGATTGATTTGCTCAACATCCATCTATACACACGGGCGGATGAATTTTAGACTTTGTCTATCAAATTGGACAAGAAGCATTTTTCGACTAATTATTTTTCCTGTGGGGATAATTTGGTTGAACTCTCCTGAGTGAGTCTAAGTTTCATGTAGGACATTCCACAACGTTTTGGGCCTTGATGAACCAGCACGTGCTATTCGTGATCAGGACCTTAATAACTTTGGGGAATCCCTCTTCAGCTTAGTCTCTGTGATGCATCACGTCTTCGACAGTAGGAATGCATTTGGCAAGCATTCATCTCCCAATGTTACGCTTCATCTGATATAAATAATTAGAAGGTCTTCAAACAAAGTTATCTCTTGTCATATCTTTCATGGAATGCTATGTAATCTTGACATATAAATGGTAGAAATCACGTTGGACGAGAGCCTTTAAAGAGGCATTTTATGTTACCAAATTAAACTGTTATTTTGTAGTCAACAAAAAATCAGCACGGAGGGATCTTATATTCTTTACATCAATTTGTTGTTCCATTGTGTCTGGCTCTTTGTGATCCCATATGAAGTTTTCTTGGCAGAGATACTAGAGAGGTTTGCCATTTTCTTCTTCGGTTACCTCAATTGCATGATGGTAAAGATGTGGGATATCACATGGGAAAACCTTGCTATTCCCTTCTAATATCCTCTTCAAGGATGTCCTTTATGCAAGTGTAAAATAGTCTCATAAAAATTTATACGACTGGGATAGTGGGTATAGAGATGACAGTTACTGGTGTACGTCTAGTCTCCTTTTGGAGGGTAATAATCCAGTCCAAGATTTTTTTCTGTGCCATTAGTATCCTCTTTGTCTCCTTTGAGAATCAATCTTCTAACGTCCTAAAATGTGTGACACGTATCTCTGGATACACTTGATCCAGTCTGGCTGTTTTTCCCATCTGTGTTTTCTCCCTCACTATTTTCTAAATACATCCAAATGCTCTATTATTAGGATCTAAATGTAGTGAGTCTATTATGTTTCATAGTGAAAAAGTTTGCTATTAAAAAAAATCTTTGCAAATCTTTTCTACATTGATCTGCCTGGAGGTCTTCCTATCAACTTATTACTTAAATGTCCTTGGGATGATATTGTTCAGTTGAGTCTCTTCTCAGATTCTTTTTTTGAGGGTTTTTCTCTCTACCACTTCTTTCTGTATTGAGAGGAAACACAATTTCTAGTCTTCTACATTAAAAGGTGTCTTATAAATGAATTTGTACCCAAACACAGCCTTGCCCTTTGCTTCCAAGGGCCTTAGTAACTAAAATTTTTGCTTACTATGTAATTTTTCAGACTCTTGTTCTCCTTGTTCTGGAAATTCATTTATATCAGGTAAGTATCTGGGTAAATTATAATTGGTGTTATTTTTCCCTCTATCCCTTTCCTAATTTTTGACATTGGTAACGATTCAATAGATCATGTTGGAATTATTGAAATTTCACATATTATGTATATATATATTATTCTTTCTTCTGGCTTCTTATTAACTTTGCCTTTATATTAACAGGTATCTCTACACCACAGATAGCTGATTCAGAAATGACTTTCATCTCGGTAACAATTAAGTCATTTCCTGTCTAATGAAATATAATTATTTCTCTTACATTATTAGGTGTACATCATATCATGTGCCTTCTGATTCTTTTCTTAAAGTGTTCATATAATATATATATATATATATATATATATATATATATATATATATATATATATATATATATATATTTAAATCTGTGTAGTTTAGACTTTAGTATATCATTTCTTAATTTTTGAACTATATATTCTTTTTAAAACATTTTAATAGTTTTTATTTACAAGTTATATGCATGGGTAATTTTACAACATTGACAAGTGCCAAACCTTTTGTTCCAATTTTCCCCTCCTTCCCCCCCTCCCCTAGATGGCAGGTTGACTAATACATGTTAAATATGTTAGAGTACAAATTAAATATAGTATATGTATATATATCCAAACAGTTGTTTTGCTGTAAGAATCGGACTTTGAAATAATGTACAATTAGCCTGTGAAGGAAATCCAAAATGCAGGCGGACAAAATTAGAGGGATTGGCAATTCTATGTAGTGTGAACCATATATTCTTATGTATTTTTAAAATTATTATCATCAGTCATTTTAGATTCTCTGAATCTATTTGGGGTTTTCTTGCAAAGATATTGGAGCACTTTGCCTCAATTCGTCATTGATAAAATGAGCTGGAGAAGGAAATGGCAAACAAGGTTAAGTGACTTGCCAAGGTTCATACAGCTAATAAGTGTCTGAGGCGAGATTTGAACTCACGGAGATGAGTTTTTCTACATGCAGGCTGGCACTCTATCCACTATATCATCTAGTTGCCCATTGTTCGTATTCTTACCTCTGCATTTGAAAAACCAAGGAGTGTGCTAGAGCTGGCTTGTATAGCTCAATAGAGCTGATTCTTCTATTTTCAGTATGAGCGTTTACATCCTGGAAATTGGCAAATGCTATAAATCAGAGCTCAAGTTATTGTTTTGCTGATTGTCTAGACTTAAGAAAGTGATGGAGAAAATGATAACCATAAACATTAAAATTGAAGGTGTGTTGTGAATACATCCCACATCCCGCCCCCCGCCCGCTGGTATTTGTCAGCACATCTCTGTATATAAGTATTTATCGATTTAATTTGGAGGTTCTTGTCAACTTCTTTGTAAGATTTCTCTACCTTTCCTCAACAACAGATCATAGTATATGAGCTGCAATAATTTATATGCTAGTCTTTTTTTTTCTTGAATGTTTACCATGAATATCATGATATGAAGCAACCAAGAATCCCAAATTGTATTTGTTATTGTCTTTGGATGCATTGTAAAAATCAATTTTAACTTTTTCTTAATTTGCATTTTTAATGAAAACCTGTTAGTTATCCTTCCACTCAACTATAATGTCTGTTTTATGGGTACCAAAGATATCAAGATGCGTATCGAGTCAAATCAACAAGCATCTATTAACCCGTACTTCCTGCTAGGCGTTGTGCTAAGGGCTGGGGATACCAAGAAAAGGGGGGAAAGGTCCCTTTTGAAAGTGATTACATCCTAATGAGTGGTGGGGGGAGAAATAACTAGATATATAAAATATATTTTGAACAAATGAAATTTCATCTCAGAAGAGAAGTCGCTCAAAACTGCATTTCACTGGTGGTGTTCAGTTTCATTAACTGACTAGTTAATATAGTGTACCCTCCACTAAATTAATGTTTCCAAATTGCATAAAAACCTCTTCATCTCCCCCTTTTTTATCACTATCACATAGCTGCCATGGCCAAAGGACTTCTCGCCGAGTGGTCAGATTGCTGGGGATGAGCATCCCTGTACTTAGGGAGACCGGCCCTCAGAAGCCAGACCCAGCTTGTTACTGGCACCACATTCAAGCCCTTTTCCTTCACCCTCCAACATGGTGGACGCTACCAGACCTTGGTCTCTATTCACAGAGTCATCAAAAAGCCAATTAGTGCCAGAATGAGTCCTCAGAGCAGGATTTGATGTAAGATTTGTGTCAAGGTGGACAAAATACTCACATATAGAGTATTATATATACACACACGTTCATATATGTATTTTATATATACACACATACATACATACATATATATATATGTATATATACATAGACACACTCAAAGATCTATATCTAGAAAGATCACAAATCTAGAGCTGAAATGGAGCTTGGAAGCCATCTTATTCATTTGATAGATGAGTAACCAGGGGAGTCAGACCAGGGGCACCTAGGCAGTGCCAGGGATGGGATCTGAAGGCAGGTTCATTGTCTGGAAGAACCAGTGCTCTTACCACTGTCCCAGACGGCCTCCTCTTCTTACATAAGTCTCGATAAATCAATACACAAGCATTTTTATGTGCCAGGTCCTGTCGGGCACTGCAAATACAAACGTCAAGAAGGAAGTAATCACCCCTACTTTCCAAAAGCCTCTACTCTGCCTAATCCACCGCTAACTCCCCCCCCCCCCCCCCCATCATAGTCATGTCAGGGGCCACATCGCCCGCCCCTCACGTTGTCAGCCAGAGTCATAACTGTGATTGTCATTCCCAGGGAAAGCAGCAAAACACATCTCTTCAAGCCATTTTTGTGTGGTCTGGAGAGATAGATATCCCAGAATTCTGAGCCCTCCACTAGTGTGGAGGTGGGGGAATGGGGTGTCCCATGTGACTTAAAATAGGCCTCCACCCTGGGCTGCCAGAAAATCGCAAACTTCCAATTTTAACTGATGTTAAATAGGGGCCGAGGGCGGCTGTTTCCTTTTTTAATTTTATATTCGAGCATCTCCTCCTATAACAGGTGCTTTATAGAAATGCTTATAGAGTTGAATATAATGGGATTGCGCCCCCCCCCCCCTTCTTGGGAGCTTTGATTCAATGGAGCTGCCTCCAGTGCCATAGTCATTTATGTTAAATGCTCCTTGCCCATTGCATTTCAGCTAATCAGGGACTGCCATCCTGGGGCCCCCTTTGGGGGACTCTGTTGTAGTAGAAGTGATTTCCTTTGTGATGGTTTGTATCTAAATTATGGGCTTAAGCAGTCTTGTTCTGAGATGGGATCCATAGCCTGCCCTTGACTGACTGACTGTCCGAGGGGCCCAGGCCCCATCAGGAAGCCCTATTCTTCTCTTCTGTGACGGTCGTTATCGCCATTCGAATATAAGCATCGTGGTTTCATTCTGCTGGGCCGTCCTTCTCCAAGGCAAGCGCCTTTCTGCAGTCTGAGAGCTGCTTTGGCCCGGTAAGTCACCCTCTGTGGCCTCCTCGGGGACGATCTCGGCTGGTCTCCGAGGGACTCCCGGCCCTGGCTCATTCCTGGGCCCGTCCTCAGAGCCTCGCCAGGGGACAAGGAGTCCTGGCCTGGGACTCCCCTGATAGAGCCCGCCTGGGGAGGCGCTGGGGACTGTGGGGAAGGTCTCCACTTAATAATGTGAACCAGAGACTGCCTGTGCCAGGCAAGGGTTCCCGGTCCAGCCCTCCTAGGCTTGCCCGTCATTCCTGAAAGAGGAGGTAAGAGAGGGGCCCCCAGAGGAGACTCCTTGGACAGGTGGCTTCCTTTCTCTGTCAGGGAGGCTTCCGGGCAGAGAAGGGCTTTGTGGGAGGACAGAGAACTAATGGCGGTTGATTAACTGACGGCCAAGCTGAAGACTGGATAATCACTTCTCCCACTTGTCACTTTTGATGGTGGGGATCCCTTTCTGGCATGGCTTGGACTAGTGGGCCACTAAGGCCCCTCTGTGACTCTTCAAGGGGCAGCGGAAACACCCCTCCTCCCTTTCAAAGCCAGGTCATTCAGCACCGACTTCCCTGCAGTGGCTCAAGGAGTCGGGTGGGATCCTAGAATGTCACAGCTGAAGACTGCCGCCCGACCCCTCCTGTTACAGGGAAGGAAACTGAGCTTGTGACCATAAGAAGGGGATTTCTGGAAGTTACCCGAGCAGAGCTCCCGAGCGACCCCCGAAATGAGTCCTATTTCTAGACTAAGAAAAATCTCGGTTTCTCCTAGAGCAGATTGCCATGGGACCTGCACCGCCCTGCCGGTGCCTCAGTTTCCTCCTCTGTTAGAAGAGGCCGGTGGTCCCAGAGCTCTCTGTTGCTCGGAGGCTCAGGAGGCGGCTTCTGGCTGGTGAGCCTGTCCGGGCCGGTCTTCCATGACTGGGCGGCCCTCGAGGGAGAGCCGGGAACATCCTGAGCCGTGTGAAGAATAATAAACACGGGCTGATAAACATCAATAGGCCTGGTCTGGGCCAAGAGGAAAAGGGAAAAAATCCTCTCCCCAGTGGTGGCCACAACAGGAGGTTCTCTGGGCCAAGGCTGCCCTGCCAGGGGCTGATTCATCTGGAGACAGAGGCAGGCCTCTTCCTCCACCCCACCCTGGGCACTGGCCCTGGGCTTCAGGATGGGAAGGGGCTCCGGGGCCCGGCCTCCGGGGCCTCCAAGGGGAGACAAACGGGCCAGACCCGGCCACTGCTGACCCCGAGCTCTGCGGCTGGCCCCTGGCCCTGGGAGGCCCGTGGGGGCTGAGGGGGCCAAGTGGATCATCAGAGAAAGCTGCCACCGCCAGGCAGATGGCCACCAGGACCAGTGGTCCCCACGGCTCCATTCCTAGATGAGGAGTCCCTGGAGGACAGAGCTGCGTCTTCCCAGCCGGGGCTTCCTGAGGGAGTGAGCCCCAAATCCACCAGGCTTGGGGCTCCCTGAGACTGAGAACCATCCCCTCTCCTTCCTTTTATTATTCTATTTTCTTTTTCTTTTTTTTCCCAGTAGTTTGTAAATTTTACTTGCTTTTCCCCTATATCCTTTCCCCTTCTTCCCAGTGCAGTTGGATACTTGACCTTCTCTAGCTCTTCAAGGACCCTCCCGGTTTCCATTTCATTTCAAAGATCACTGACAGTGGCTCAGCAGCTGAATTTATTCTTAATGCCCAGGGAGGCCGCTGGGAACTGGCATCCTCCCTCCAGGGTGTTGGGGTTCTGTTGGCTCTCTCCCTTCCCACATAACCGCCTATAGAAGGAGAAAACCCCATTGCTATGGCTGGGATAGCTCCTGAACCAAAAAGGGATATAGGTACAATAGAACTTGGGATCCCCCTTTCTGGGGTCAGGGAGAGAACTTGGGATCCTCCTTTCTGGGGTCAGGGAGAGAACTTGGGATCCTCCTTTCAGGGGTCAGGGAGAGAACTTGGGATCCCCCTTTCAGGGATCAGGGAGAGAACTTGGGATCCTCCTTTCTGGGACCAGAGAGAGAACTTGGGATCCTCCTTTCAGGGATCAGGGAGAGAACTTGGGATCATCTTTCTGGGGTCAGGGAGAGAACTTGGGATCCTCCTTTCTGGGATCAGGGAGAGAACTTGGGATCCTCCTTTCAGGGGTCAGGGAGAGAACTTGGGATCCTCCTTTCTGGGGTCAGGGAGAGAATTTGGGATCCTCCTTTCAGGGATCAGGGAGAGAACTTGGGATCCTCCTTTCTGGGATCAGAGAGAGAACTTGGGATCCTCCTTTCAGGGGTCAGGGAGAGAACTTGGGATCCTCCTTTCTGGGGTCAGGGAGAGAACTTGGGATCCTCCTTTCAGGGATCAGGGAGAGAACTTGGGATCCTCCTTTCAGGGGTCAGGGAGAGAACTTGGGATCCTCTTTCTGGGGTCAGGGAGAGAACTTGGGATCCCTCTTTCTGGGGTCAGGGAGAGAACTTGGGATCCTCCTTTCTGGGGTCAGGGAGAGAACTTGGGATCCCCCTTTCAGGGATCAGGGAGAGAACTTGGGATCCTCCTTTCTGGGGTCAGGGAGAGAATTTGGGATCCTCTTTCTGGGGTCAGGGAGAGAACTTGGGATCCTCCTTTCAGGGGTCAGGGAGAGAACTTGGGATCCCTCTTTCTGGGGTCAGGGAGAGAACTTGGGATCCTCCTTTCTGGGGTCAGGGAGAGAACTTGGGATCCCCCTTTCAGGGATCAGGGAGAGAACTTGGGATCCTCCTTTCTGGGGTCAGGGAGAGAATTTGGGATCCTCCTTTCAGGGATCAGGGAGAGAACTTGGGATCCTCCTTTCTGGGGTCAGGGAGAGAACTTGGGATCCCCCTTTCAGGGATCAGGGAGAGAACTTGGGATCCTCCTTTCTGGGGTCAGGCAGAGAACTTGGGATCCTCCTTTCAGGGGTCAGGGAGAGAACTTGGGATCCCTCTTTCTGGGGTCAGGGAGAGAACTTGGGATCCTCCTTTCAGGGGTCAGGGAGAGAACTTGGGATCCTCCTTTCTGGGATCAGGGAGAGAACTTGGGATCCTCCTTTCAGGGGTCAGGGAGAGAACTTGGGATCCCCCTTTCAGGGATCAGGGAGAGAACTTGGGATCCTCCTTTCTGGGGTCAGGGAGAGAACTTGGGATCCTCCTTTCAGGGGTCAGGGAGAGAACTTGGGATCCCCCTTTCAGGGATCAGGGAGAGAACTTGGGATCCTCCTTTCTGGGGTCAGGGAGAGAACTTGGGATCCCCCTTTCAGGGATCAGGGAGAGAACTTGGGATCCTCCTTTCAGGGGTCAGGGAGAGAACTTGGGATCCTCCTTTCAGGGGTCAGGGAGAGAACTTGGGATCCCCCTTTCAGGGATCAGGGAGAGAACTTGGGATCCTCCTTTCTGGGGTCAGGGAGAGAACTTGGGATCCCCCTTTCAGGGATCAGGGAGAGAACTTGGGATCCTCCTTTCTGGGGTCAGGGAGAGAATTTGGGATCCTCCTTTCTGGGGTCAGGGAGAGAGTTTGAGATCCTCCTTTCTGGGGTCAGGGAGAGAACTTGGGATCCTCCTTTCTGGGGTCAGGGAGAGAATTTGGGATCCTCCTTTCAGGGATCAGGGAGAGAACTTGGGATCCTCCTTTCTGGGGTCAGGCAGAGAACTTGGGATCCTCCTTTCAGGGGTCAGGGAGAGAACTTGGGATCCCTCTTTCTGGGGTCAGGGAGAGAACTTGGGATCCTCCTTTCAGGGGTCAGGGAGAGAACTTGGGATCCTCCTTTCAGGGGTCAGGGAGAGAACTTGGGATCCTCCTTTCTGGGGTCAGGGAGAGAACTTGGGATCCTCCTTTCAGGGGTCAGGGAGAGAATTTGGGATCCTCCTTTCTGGGGTCAGGGAGAGAGTTTGAGATCCTCCTTTCTGGGGTCAGGGAGAGAACTTGGGATCCTCCTTTCTGGGGTCAGGGAGAGAATTTGGGATCCTCCTTTCAGGGATCAGGGAGAGAACTTGGGATCCTCCTTTCTGGGGTCAGGCAGAGAACTTGGGATCCTCCTTTCAGGGGTCAGGGAGAGAACTTGGGATCCCTCTTTCTGGGGTCAGGGAGAGAACTTGGGATCCTCCTTTCAGGGGTCAGGGAGAGAACTTGGGATCCTCCTTTCAGGGGTCAGGGAGAGAACTTGGGATCCCTCTTTCTGGGGTCAGGGAGAGAACTTGGGATCCTCCTTTCAGGGATCAGGGAGAGAACTTGGGATCCTCTTTTTGTGTTCAGGGAGAGAACTTGGGATCCCCCTTTCAGGGGTCAGGGAGAGAACTTGGGATCCCCTTTCTGGGGTCAGGGAGAGAACTTGGGATCCCCCTTTCTCGGGTCAGGGATAGCCCCAATCAGCTCCCAGCCTGGGAAGCTGGGCTTTTTTTCCACCTCTCCCCACCAGAGAAAAGTGGCCCCGGGCCCATGTGCTGAGTCACTGGAGAGTGGAATGGGAGGAGGCCCCGGGGGGACAGAGGGGCAGGAATCTGGCCCTTCTGCAGCCAGGGAGGCATGGCCCCGATGACCTCAGTGGCTATTCTCAGCTCTGAGCTTCAGCTCCATTCACTAAAAGCTCTCTTCGGAGGGAACGCTCTATTCCCAGAGTGGCTGAGCTTCCGTTACAGTCTCCGCTCCATGTCCAGATTCCCACCCCCATCGATCCAATTTTCCGTGTGGGATTTCCGGAGTCACCAAATTAATCACGTGCCAGGACACGAGACGGGGAACTCCATTTCTAAGATTCCAATCTTTCCAGAAGTCCTCCCTGGCCTTCTTCGCCAGCCCCCCACCTTGAAGCACAAAGTCAATTAATTCTGCTTAATTAGGATCTTCCTCTTCATTTGGAAATATCGATGATAATTTATTGGTTTAGGAAGGGCCTTCAGCTTCCTGTGGCCAGAGGCCGGCGGTCTGCTGAGAGCCACGGAGGGGCTGTGGCCTGTCAGGCCGAACAGGTCTGAAGGTAGACGGCGTCGAGTTGTTTTAGTCACATCCAAATTTCTGGATCCTCTGGGGTGTTCTTGGGCGAGATAATGGAGCGCTTTGCTATATCATTTCATATTATACTATTTAATAGATCTCTAAATTATTTGCTCCAGTGCATTTGACAGAAGAGGAACGGAGGCAAAGAGAATTAAGTGACTTGCCCAGGATGGCAACGATGAGTCCCCCTGATTCCAGACCTAGTGAGTGCCCTCGGCTCGGGAGCCCCCCTCAGCAGTGGGCCACCGTTAATGGGAAAAAATGACTGCATTTAGAGCGATGGAGAGACTCGCGTCCTGGCCCTGCCGTTTCCTAGCCGTGTGATCCTGAGCAGGAGCGAACCTTGTGTTCTCATCAGTAACGGGGAAATCCTCCCCTCGTGATCCCCCTCACAGGAAGCGAGGAAGAGCAGGGAAACGGAAGCGGAAACCGAACCAACATTCACAAATGCCTCAATTGCCTCTCCTGCTGTCTGTGGTGGTCTCCTCTGTCTCTGAGGGGCTGGAGCGTCCTGTGACCAGCCCCCCACCCCCTGGGCTCCCAAAGTCTCAGCATCTGCACAGGACCTCAGTCTGCCCGTCGGTAAGATGAGCCATCTGTACAGCTTCTTCCAGCTCTGGGGCGGATGGAAAGTTCTCTCACCGGAACCCCTGTCTCCCCCCCCCCCCCCCCCCCGACTTCTCTCTGCCCCACCCCTCCGCCCCCTAAAGCCCCCGCTCTTGTCCTAGTTAGAGCGTGTCCCCGGCGGGTCTTGCTGCCCGGCGCCCCGGTCCTAACGTCCTTGAGCCTTCTGTGGGACCTCAGGCCCGGCCCGCACATTCCCAAGGGCCTGGGGGAGGGAGGGGGCTGGCGAGAGCGAGGATGAGGCTGTGGGAGGTTGGGGGGGCTGAGGGTGAGGTTTAGGTGGGAAACGTTGGAAAGGAAGCACTCGGCCTTCCTACTTCTTGTCCCTTGTCCGGAGAGAGAGGCCTGGCTGGGATGGGACAGGCCTGGGAGCTCGGGCACAGACCGGCCCCACCGGGCCGGGGCCACGTAAGCGAGGGCTCCCCGGGGTCAGAGGGTCTGTGGCGACCCAGAGCCGGGTGGGGCCCCGCCCCTCACTCATCCTATTTCTATGCGGGCTCAGAACTCCCCATGTCACTGGCTCCCAGACTGTGTGTGTGCCTTGGGGGGTCTCTAACTACCCAGACTGACCCGTCTCCTGAGTCGGAGGACGCAGATCTGTCCCACAGAGCGGGTCTGGGAGGCCCACATGTCCGTTCTCCCTTCTGAAAACAAAACCATCGAGGCCGGAGAAGTTTGACTTGGTGGCTGAGGACGGTCAGATCTCAGCAACAATGGGCAGAGCTCCAGGTCCAGAGTCTCGGGCGCTCCCCGGCCATGTGACCCGCGCAGGGCCCTGTGCCCCGTTTGCCTCAGTTTACTCGTCTGTAAAATGAGCTGGAAAAGGAAACGTGGTCTCTCTGTCAAGAAAAGCCTGGGAGGGTCACAGAGAATTAGACTCGGTGGGGATGAGGCAGCTCAGCACCAGCCATCATCAGCCGCTAGTCTTCTGTCCCTTGGCCTTGCGGCTGTTCCCGCACCCCCCTTTTGTCCCAGTCCCCTGTCAAGCCTGGGACGGGCCCCTTTGCTTCCTGTCCCTGAAGCAAGCCCAACGCCCCTCCCCCCAGCGCTGCCCTGGCCCTGGTCTCCGGTCCCAAGAGGTCCCGTCCCCTTCATCCTGGAAGATGGGGCGCTGCCTTTCCATCAGACGGGAGTCCCCCCAGCAGGGGCCGGGGCACAGAACCCCAGCGTCCCTACAATCCAACCCGCCTTCCAGGGCCCTCGGTCTAGGGGAGGAGACAGAAGTTCCCCCATAGGGGAGCAGTCATTCAGCCTCCGGGCCTCGGGGACTTCAGGGAGCCGGCCTCCCCCTGCTCTCCAAGAGCTCCTTCTGCTTGGGGAAAGGTTTAATCTCCCGTCCTGTGGCCCCTGGGCCCCTTCTGGGGCTAAGGGGGACAGACCTAAGTGAATCCTCCCGGAGGCTGCCCTCCAAATGACGGAAGATTATGAACATCCAGCCCATCTCTGTCAGACTGGCCAGAGTCAGCGGCCTTGGGTTCGAATCCTGCCTCCGATGGTTCATGTCTGTGGGACATGAGTTAACTTCTCTGAACTTCGGTTACATCATCTGTAAAAGAGGAGGTGGGGTCCCTGGCGCCTCTGATTCTGTGGTCTGGGTCTCCTCACGACATTGGAGGTTCGGAGCAGGAGGTGGGTCTCCCTAGGGAGGGGGGCTCCCTGGGGGCAGGGTCCGTGCCTCCCCCATTACACCAGGGGGACTTTGGGGCTCCCCGAGGATAGGATGCCCCGTCCCCTTTTCCTCTCCCCATTTCCGCGCTGTGCCAGGCACTTTCTCTCCCAGCTCCCCAGCCGGCTCCGGAGCACCTCAGGGCAGAGACTTTGCCAGCCCGTGATGTGCCTGAGTTATGGAGAGAGCAGTGCCCACGCAGTGGGGGAAAGAGGCAGCCTCGCGCCTGAAATGCCAGCTCGGAGGGTGTCCAGAGCCCGGGGGCCGGGCATTATTGATGGCCCATTAAGTATGGATAGCTCTTCCCAGCTCCATGTGGTCCATTACTGATGGCTGATTAAACAGCCATGCACTCTGTCAGGCGGCGATTTATGGTCCTGGGCATCAGCAGTTTCTCCCTCTCCCTCTCCAGCCACTGCGGGCGCCCGACATTATTCATCGCGGACGGGCCCGGCCATAAATCAGACAGACGCCAATGCCACCCGCTCTGCCCGCTGAGAAGGCGGCGGGAGCGGGCTGGGGCCGGGGAGCAGAGCCTGCGGAGGAGAACCGGCGCACCCCAAGAACTCGGGGGGGGGGGTCATCCAGGGCTCTCCTCCTGCAGGCTCAGCCTCTCTGAGTCTGTGAAAGCCGGGGCCCCGGCTCCGCCTGCCTCAGTTAGACTGGGAGGGAAGCATGGGCTCAGTCTGGAAGAGACCACCAAGGAGGACCCCGGCCACGTCCGGCGGAGGCTGTCTGCCCAGACCCGAGTTGTGTCTCTGCTTAAGGCTCCTGGGGGGACAGTGGACCTGGGAGGACCTGAATCCAAGCCCTGCTAAACATATTTGCTGGGACAGGACACTTAACGTCCTTTCTTGCCTCAGTTTCTTTTTCTGTAAAATGGAGGTAATAACAGCCCCTCCCTCACTTTTCAAATGAAATAACATGTAAAGTGTTTCATAAACCTTAGAGCACTTTAAAAATGTTCCTGTTAAGGACATCAATAAGCTGGAGACTGTCTGGAGAAGGCAGCTGGAAGGCAGAGGGCCTTGGAGTCGCTCCACGGGACGGTCATCCCTGAAAGCAAGGAATGCATCACTTTTGTGTCCTTGTACCTCCAGCACCTAGCACGATGTTTGTATGCAGTAAGTGCTTAATTAAAGCTTGAAGCATTTATTATAGTGTATATCTCTCTCTATATATATATATAGATATAGTACATATACACATGCATACATATATAATATAAATCTATCTGTCTGTCTGTCTAGCTAGCCTATAAATCTATATGCACTGAATGGGTG
The DNA here is from genome assembly GCF_048593235.1 of Sminthopsis crassicaudata. NCBI lineage: Eukaryota > Metazoa > Chordata > Mammalia > Dasyuromorphia > Dasyuridae > Sminthopsis > Sminthopsis crassicaudata. The sequence continues at coordinate 27,073,381 of NC_133618.1, forward strand.
CAGCCTCAGGCAAACTGAGACCTGTGGAAGGCCTTAGCTTACAAAAGCCAAAGTCTCCCATTGCATCCGGGGCTACCTCCGGTTGTCCTACCTGCATGACCCCTGGATCTGGAGGGGAGAGGGAGGCGACCACTGAAACCCAGTTGCCGCACATTTCATGGCACCGTCTCCCCAGTCTCACGGTTCTCTTTGAGGATGAAGGCCGAACCGCGATTAAGTACCTCCATGTGCTGATTGCAGTGAATTGTGTTGAATTGAATTTCTTAAAGGAATTGGGGGGTACGGCCTGCAGGAAACCTTGGGATGGGGGAGGCCAGGAGGGCTGTCTTCAAGAGCTGGGGAAGGGGTTCGATTTGCTCTGCTTGGTCTTCAAGGGCAGAAACAAGTAATTGAATAAATGTGTCAAAGAGGTAGAGAGAAGTTTGATATTGGAGGTGAGGGATGGGGGGGCATTTGAACAATTAGAGCCATTCCAAAATAGGATGGATTTCGTCCACAGGTGGTGGCTCCTCTTCATCAGAGGTTTTCAAATCAAGTAGGTTCGACTTTTGGGTATGGAGCCTTAGAGTTCAATCTCTTCCTTTTACTTTGGAGGAAAAGAGGCCTGGAAAGGGTGACAAAGTGACTTGTTTAAATATGGGGCAGGGAGGAGGAGAAGGAGGAGGAGGAAGTAGTAGAGGATGGAGAGAGAGAGAGAGAGAGAGAGAGAGAGAGAGAGAGAGAGAGAGAGAGAGAGAGAGAGAGAGAGAGAAGAGAGAGAGAGAGAGAGAGACAGAGAGAGACAGAGAGACAGAGACAGACAGACAGACAGACAGAGAGAGACAGAGAGAGAGAGACAGAGACAGAGACAGAGACAGAGACAGAGAGAGACAGAGAGAGACAGAGAGACAGACAGACAGAGAGAGACAGAGAGAGAGAGAGAGAGACAGAGAGAGAGAGACAGAGAGAGAGAGAGAGAGAGAGAGACAGAGACAGAGACAGAGAGAGACAGAGAGAGACAGAGAGAGACAGAGAGAGACAGAGAGACAGACAGACAGAGAGAGACAGAGAGAGAGAGAGACAGAGAGAGAGACTTCTCCAGAAGAAGGAAAAGAGAGGGAGTAATACAGACTTCTCAGAATCTAAGAATTTGAGTTGGAGGAGTACATGGGACTGTTTAGTCCAGCTCCTTTCTCAGAGCTTTTCAATAAAATTCCTATCTAATTGGATGAGACTCTTGTGGATTCCACAGTCTCCCTAAATCAATCAATAAGCATTTAGTTGGCCCCTACTGTATGCTAGCATCTATGCTAGTTATTGGGGATATCAATACAAAGAATGAAACTGTCTGCCCTCAAGGATCTGGCATTCTATCAGGAGAGACTAAGTATGTCAGGAATAAATGTCGACAATGGTTATTTGAGTTTTATTTTCCCATACCTCCTCATCAGGAAGTCCTTCCTCAGAACTAACCCGTGTCCTTAGGACATATTTGAAGCCCATGGTTCCTTGACAAATCCTAGTGGGGCTGGACAGTGACCAATACGGCCCTATTTGCAAATCTCAAATCTCAAGTTCTGTAGTCCAGGCCCCTTGGTCAATGGCCAACAAATTCCTCCTCTGTTGACCATTCCTTTCACAGCTCTAATCGTTTGCTTACTGGATAGTTCTTGTTAGGATCTGTTGGCATATTCGAGTATTTAGCCTTGGGAACAAGAGGAGGAAACACAAGGATAATTTATTAGCTTATGGGCTCAAAAGGAGAATTGGAGGAGAATAGTCCCCAACTTGGATAGTAGCTAACCCTCAGATCTGTAAATTGTTTGGTCAAGAATAGAAATGCAAACTGCAGCATAATGTATTAGTTTCTTTCTTAGTAATTAGATTCATTAATCCAGCTATTTTATTTAACAGCTAGTTTTAAGAGTTATTTCTCCCTTATTTTTATTGATCTTTTTTTTTTTGCCTTCCATTTCTATATGATATATTCTTCACTTATCACCGGCTGAAAAAGCTATCCCTTATTTAAAAAAATAATTAAAGATGAAAGAAAAATCCAATTCAGAAAAACAAACCAACAAATCCAAGATGTCTAACAGGGTATGTAATGTTCTATGCCCGTAGTGCCCCATCTGTTCACCAAAGGGGACAAAATGCTGTATCTCACCTTTTTCTAGAGTCAAATGTAGTTTTTGAAAATGGGGACTTTTTAGCTTTTGATATTGCTGTGTAGTTCTTTCCATTTGCATTACTGTAATCATTGTGAATGCTTCTGGTTACTTCTCTCTGTAACAGTTCACATAAGCCTTTCTGATACGACTTTGTGCTCATCACATTGTTTCTTAGAACACGGTAACATGCCATGATATTCGTGTAGCATTCATGTACCCTTATATATTTAGCCATTTAGTTCATGGGTATCTACCTGAAATTCTCCAGACCAAAAAGGCTGAGGTTTTATTTTTAACTTATTCCAGTTCTAGTTCTAGTAAAAGACAGAAGGAAGAAAAGATAGGAGAAGAAAAAAACTCCCTGCCTTTAAGGAGCTCACAGCCCAGCTGATAGGATTCACAGACGTAGGGGACCATGAGGCTATGGGTTATAGACTGTCTATCAATAGAGTCCAAAGCAGAGAGACAACTGTTGTTCAGTCATGAATCCATTTTTTTTTTTCAAAGATGCTGCAGCTCATTTTATAGATGAGAAGCTGAAGCAGATAGTTAAGTGACTCCTCCAGGGTCACACAGTCAGTGTCTGATCCCAGTTTTAAATTTAGGAAGATGAGTCTTGCAGACTCTAGACCTGACACTATCCACTGCATCACCCAGCAGGTGGTAATAAGGTGGTCATAACTACTACTAGGCATGGGGTCTCTGCTGGATGTTGCTCTACTAGCTGCTACTGGGCCCCCTCAGGATTTGGAAGAACTTTTTGTTTTGCTTTGTTTTGTTTTTTTGGGGAAATATGTAAAACCTATTTTAAAGTTTAATCTTTATTATTAACATTTTCTCATTTTCTCAAGCCTAGACTATAAACAAAACATTAAATCAAGCCCTGGTCCCGGTATTTATTTGCCTAATTCCAAGTTGTTAATGTTCATGCTGAAAACTGAGCCTGTTGAGAGTTGGTTCTAATACACCCCTGTGAAGAAATTCTAATGCCAGCTTGGGCTTTAGCTGAAGTGCCCAGGTGAGGTCTTATATCTTCCCCACATAAAGCAGGGGCGGGGGGGGGGGCTCTTCTGTCTCCCAATCATCTTAAAGCATAGGGGTTTAAACTCTAATTCTTTCAGTGAGAAAAAAGGAAAGAAAAGGAAAGGAAAGGGAAAAGGAAAAGAAAGGAAGAAAAAGGGAAAGGGAAAGGAAAGGAAGAAAAAGGGAAAGGAAAGGAAGAGAAAGGGAAAGGAAAGGTAAGGGAAAGGAAAGGAAGGAAAAGGGAAAGGGAAAGGAAAGGAAGAAAAAGGGAAAGGAAAGGAAGAGAAAGGGAAAGGAAAGGAAGGAAAAGGGAAAGGAAAGGGAAGGGAAAGGAAAGGAAGGGAAAGGAAAAGGAAAGAGAAGGGAAAGGAAAGGAAGGGAAAGGAAAGGAAGGAAAAGGGAAAGGAAAGGAAGAGAAAGGGAAAGGAAAGGGAAGGAAGAGAAAGGGAAGGGGAAAGGAAAGGAAGAAAAAGGGAAAGGAAAGGAAGGGGAAGGGAAAGGAAGAAAAAGGGAAAGGGAAAGGGAAAGGAAAGGAAGGAAAAGGGAAGGGAAAGGAAAGGGAGGCAAAGGGAAAGGAAAGGAAGAGAAAGGGAAAGGGAAGGAAAGGAAAGATAGAAGAAAGGAAGGAGGAAAAGAAGAAGGACCTCCACTTACCTAGTTATCAGATAGGAAACTCCTTCAGCTGCTTTCCCTCTTACTAGGATGGGGGATTTGGTGCATGAGGGCCCAGGCTTGTTTGGAATGGGTATAGCCAGTCAGTTAATTACAGACCTCAGACATTTAATCTACTTTAAAGCTATTTCTTCCTTTTCTGGATCGATCTCTCTGTCCCAAGCCTATTTCTGATTGATGGTTAGGAAATCTTTCTACTTTTCTTTATGTTATCTCCTTTTTACAATTATTTCAAGCATAACCTTCCAACAAACTCAAAAGGGCTTTTTAAGTTTGACGCTTCATGATCCTTTGGGTTTCCCTGTGTAAATGAAGGGGACGAAGAGAAAAGAAAAATCGTTTACCTCAGCCTTTTGTGGGAAACTCCAGTGTTTGTGACATATGTGCAGAGGGTGGTATCTTCCATCAAGGGGGGACACCTGAATGTCTCCTCCTTTCTCTGTCTCTCTTCCTTTTCCTTTCAGCTCTGGTGGATGGTAGGAGGGACCAGATCAGTAAGCTCAGAGACAATTTAAAAGTTTCTATCTTGGCTATGAACCTCAGCTAACTGCGCTTAGGAAGATGAGAGGGGTTAAAGGGTTAGAGTGGGGAGGGGATGCTGTTTCCCTCCCTCCTCGCTCCAAGTACTGGGAGAAGAAGAGGGATTCTGTTAAAATTAACCGTCCTCGTGTATCGTCAGTGGCTGCTCAGGAGTACCCATGTGTGCACACTCCCCTCCCTCTCCCCCACCCTTTGCATTCTCCCTGTTTCTAAAGTGACCCCTATCCAGAAGAAGTGTTGGCCATTAGGATGCAGAGAACAAAACGGTTGATGGGGCAGCATTGCTCCTTCCAGGTCACGGTGAGAACCAGAGGCCATGTTTCCTCCACGCCCCTCCCTCCCAAAAAAGGACTTTTGTCGGGTTGGTAACTTGGAACAGAGAACAGAGCTTCTTGAGCTCTAATCGTGGCTATAGACATGGATCCTACCCACCAGTTACTACTTGTGTGATGGGAAAATCACGTACCCCTTCTGTCCTCAGGATCCTTATTTGTAAAGTGCTGGTGGGCCAGAATAGGGGGCTTCCGAGTTCCTTTCCAGCTCTGGATCTTTGATCTTCTGACCCCCCCAATGTAAGCTTTTGGAAAGCAGAGATTAGTTTTGATTTTTTTCTCTTCCCCCCCCCCCAGCCTCTGTTTCCCTTTTCCTTGCTCCTGCTTAGAAGAATGCTTAGTGTGTAGTACATCCATATAAATACTGAATGAATAGTTAACCATAGAAAAGAGGAAGGAAATAAACATTTATTAAGTGTCTACTGTGTACCAGGCTCCCTGTTAAACACTATAAATATCATCTCATTTGATCTTCAAAACAACCTAGAGGTAGGTGCCTCCTGTTTTACCGCTGAGGAAACTGAGGCACACAATGTCTGAGGCTAGATTGGAACTGGCCTTCCTGATTCTAGACCCAAGGGAAATAAAAGGAAACTGGGGGAGAGTGGGGGAAACTGTTCTGACCATCCCCACCACTAGATACAACTTAGAGCTCATGTCCTATGGAGGAGATATTATATCCCAGACTTTCTACTCCCAATTTGTGTCGTACCATCCTTTATCTCTCTCCCTTTGCATGTTTTGTTCCCTGTTCCTAAAATGTGTGTTGTGGAAAGAATACTAGGTCTATGGACTTGAGTTCAAATCCCACTAGGTTAGAACATTGAAGGGAGCCTGGTGCAGTGGGGAGAGAGCCGGGTTCAAATCTCGCCTCAGCTCCCTATGAGTCGTACGAGTCTTCACCAATCTGGAATTTCCTCATTTTTGAAAAGAAGGACTTGGACTCTCTGGATCCCCAGGTCCCTTCCAGCTCTCAATCTAGAATCCAACTGTGCCTTTGGGGAAGTTAGTGCATGCACACTGAATGGACCTGGAAGTCCAGAAGGCAGTGCCGCCTTGTGGCCAAATATCTGTCATACTCCACGGCTGATTAGTTAAGTGGAAGGGAACTTTTGCAGGGAGCAGGAAGTGGGACCTGGAGGCAGGTGTGGCAATTAGTGCTCTAGCAGCATGTCCACAGCTTCATCTAGCCCATTGCACCTGTCGCACATAAGCTGGGTGGCACAGTGGGTAGTGTTGGAGTTAGAGAGATCTGAGTTCAAATTCCAGGTAAATGCTGTGTGACTCTGGGAAAGTCACTTTACCTCGCTCTTTGGTTTTTCTCATCTGTAAAATGGAGCTCATAATATCCCTTATTTGTGGGGGGTTATGGGGGTCAATGAGCTAATATCTGTTAACATGCTTTGTAACCTCAAAGCATTATATCAGTGGTAGTAATTCTTGCTTCTGCTCCTTCAAGTGCTATTCCCACGTGGGTCCTTTCTGACTTCCTCAGTCACTAATATTCTTCCTGCTGCTTCTCCTGGTTGGAAATTACTCTCTACACGTAACAAATGTGTTCACCTTCTTGACGACAGGGGCTATTTTTTCTTGTCTTGATGTCCCTTGCAACTAGCCCAATGTCTGGCGCATAGTAGGTATTTTGTAAATTCTTGGTGGATAAATTGGTAGACATGACCCAAGAGAAGGGACGTATATTCTTGGGTAATACAAACTTCCTTTGGGATTGGATGTTTGCCAGCCAAGAGAAGGCTAGACACTGTGCATCCCCACTTCCCATGAGGAGATTCAGTGGGGAAAATGGGGAAATGCTTCTTGAATCTGTATGTTTGGCTGGACGGCGACAGCACAATCAGACTCACAGAGTATCTCAATATCTCCTTTAGAGACAAGGGTTGAGGCAGAGTGGCCTTGGGGGGAGATGGGAGTTAAAGGATGCTGAAAGAATTCTGAGATCAGAGAGAACAAAATGTGTTGTTTGAATTAAATTTAGTTTGTCAAAGCAGGAGATTGTTGGCCAATAACAATCAAAACAACCAACTTGGGACTACTCTGTGTGTGTTTCCCACAATAGAACGTTAACTTTTTGCAGGTGGAGCCTATTTAATTTTTGCTTTTATATACAAAGTGTATTTAATACAGTGCTCTGGGCTTTAAAAGTGCCTTTTTGATGGATTGCATATATGTGAGTTGGGGGCTTTGATAGGATGGGCTGGAGGGAGCAGAGCCCAGATGATCCCCGTCAAACTACGCCAGCAGAACAATAGAACAAAGGAAGCAAAGAACATGATCTTCAGTCATGAAAAACAAACGTATCCTTATCATGTGTTAACATCTATGAAATAAATATGTTCTGTCCATTCATACCCCTGTTAAGAAAGAAACTCGTTTGTTAGTTTACAGATAAGATACTTGATTTCTAGTGTCAAGATCTGAAAGTATTGATTGAGTCGGGGTCCCTTTCATGAAATGGGGGGAAAAACTTAAAGAAATCCCAATACATTGTCATTCACTTGAGCAGAGAGTGAGGTTTTTCATCGACCAGAATTGATCCCAAAAGCCAAAGACTTTAGTTTGCAGGTATACAAAATAAAGTCTCAGATGGTGGAACAAATGGAGTTTTCTTCTTCACGTAGATCTTGTTCTTGCACAATTTCATTTGCATACTAATTCAAAAAATGTCTTCTCATAGCGTCTATTATTTTTGCTTTTTGAAGAGCCCCACAAATGGATTTTAGAAACACAGAGTCCTCCTAAGAGATTGAGTAGGAGTTACAAGGAATTTCTAACCCTAACTCACATGCTTGTCTGTGACCAGGGAGTTTGACTCAACACCAGACACGGGCTGTCAACTTTTGCATTCTACTTAACTTTTATGGGCTTACCTTTCAAAGGTATGGTGCCTCTGGTGTCTGCGGTGAACTAATTCCCCTTCCCAGGAAAGGCTTGCTCACCAAAGCAGATGGGAGCCAAGTTTCCCAGAGTTCATCCTGAAGAGCAGAAGTAGTAGAGGAAAGCTTAGTAACCCAGTCCACATTGGATACATGACTCATAGCACAGAGAGGGGATGTCCACCAGAGAGCAAAATGTGACACCCATCGAGAAAGCAGAAGAGTCCCACGATGCTATCACTATAGGTGATAGTGGCCATCTGACATCGGAGGCAGGAATTTCCCTGGCTACATATCTCCCTATGGTACATGAATCCCTTCTTCATGAATGCTTCAGTGCATTTTAGGTGGGGATTTCCTCCCCATTAATATGGGATCATATATCACAGGGAAACTTTTTCCAACAGTATTTTGTTAATTTTTTTTTAAATTTTGAATTATGCCTTTGATCAGTAAAAAGTAAAAGGGAACTTAGGATTCATCTGTTGTGCTTCTGAGTGGGAGTCAACTCACAGAATGTTTCAGATCTTTGGCAGCTTTTCGGGAGACTCACATGGGAGAAGGAGAGTCCAGGTGATGGGAATCAGCTCTTATTGTTCTTGTTCAGTCGTTCATTTGAGCCCATCTGGGATTCTATTGACAAAGATACTGGTGTAGTTGGCCATTTCCTTCTCCAGCTCATTTTACAGAAGAGGAGACTGAGGCAAATAGATTGAAGTGACTCACACAGCACTTACATAGCTAGTAATGGTCTGAGGCTCATGAAGCAGGATGCCTAAGTCACGTCAACAAATCCGCCTTGAAAATAAAAGTGTAGATAGAAATCTAATCCATAAATTTGCTTTTTGATAATCACTAACTTGCTAATTGTTCTTCTCTGCTATGTCTAAAAACCTCATTATATCCTTAGCAGTAACATATTTACAAAATAGTTTGAGTACAACAAAAACATATTTTTTTCCAGAGGAAGGGAAATGAGTGATTTATCTTCAGAATTTTACTGGAGAAAGATTCTTTTCTATTTGCGTAATTATGAAAGAGGAAAAATGTCTGTAATTCTCTTTTCCACATTAATGTGGAGGCCTTCCCAATCAACATGTAAATTTATGCGGAGGACAGATTAGGTGGTCACTCGCTTTATAAAAATTCTCACTGTTGGATTATTTTAGATAATGAACTTTCTTACCACATTTTAAACAGTCTTCAATTTATGCAAATTCAATTTCTGCACAACTTTTCAGTTACTTCACTGTCACATCCAGCCAAACAGGCCTTCTCGTTCCCTATCCGTGACATTTCTACTCTTTTTTCTGCTATTGGTAGGTCAGCTTCCATGACTAGAATGCCTTCTATTCCTTCATAAAATCCCCCATCTCTTTTAAGGCTCAACTCAGAAGCTACCTCCTAAGAGCAGCCTCATATCCTAGGACTTAAATTTCATTATGTGTTCTTGTGTGTGTGATGGGTGGTTGGGTGGGACAGGTGAGCACGGTGTGTTCCGCCCAGGCGAGGCAGAAGAAGGAAATATATGATGGTGTTTAGAGGAAGGGATTCCAGAGTTGGAGCATGTGAAGCCATTCTGAAATCTGTTGTCTGCTAATCACATGAATTGATTGGTTGTGGGACCCACGGTGAATCCATTTAGAAGGTACCACTCAGCCAAAGTGAGTGTCTTAGTTTGACTTTCCTACATGTTTAGTATTTAAGAAAATGGATGAGCTGAAGTGGGCTTCTGAATGGGTCAGGAATTGGGTGTTCCTTCACCAGGGGCCAGCAAGAAGCCATCAGCTCATGGGCCTGCTGTTGTCTCCATGCTTTTAGGAACGGGAATATTAGAGATGGCCATGAGTTTGTAAGTGTGGAGAGGTCAGAATGACCAGTCACTTGAGTTCCAGGTACTAGTCTATGCTAGCTTCTTCAGCCAGCCAACCTAGCAAGGAGGGCTTTAAAACTAACCTTTGACCTAAGGATGAAGTCCTGAAACATGATTGAATTTGTCAACCACACCCAGAGATGACTCCTCCCTTGGTGATGCTATATTTAGAAATAAGCTGGTACCCATGTTAAGTAGAAAGTGCTTTAAGTTTGAGCCCACTCTCCCCAGGGACTGAGGTAGTTTAGGGGAGAGTGCCTCCAGGTTTTGGAGTAAATCAGTAAATATTTGTAAGAACTACTTAATAGAACAGGACTAAATGGATTAGGTTACTAATCATTGGTGGTCAATTTCAGGAAGAACATCCAGAAATAGAGCTTGAAGTGATGGTACAAATGCCTTCAGGAGTATCCCTAGAACTCTGAAAGGGAGATACAGAATTGGCTAGCTCCAGGCACTCACCCACCCTATGGATGTGAAGTGGGAGAGTTGGGTCATGGGCTTATTCTGTAGGTTTGAATGTTGCATTCTCTCCCCAGTCCCAGGAGAACAGAACCTTGGGGGCAAGGACTATTTTTGTCTTGTCATTGTATTTGGGTACTCTGCACATTGCATTTTGCAGTTGCTTAGTAAATTCTGGCCTTGGAACCAGGAAGACTCATCTACATGAGTTCAAATATGGCCTCAGAAACACAGTGGCTTGTGACCCTGGGTAAGTCACGTCACCTTGTTTGCCTCAGTTTCCTCATCTGTCAAATGAACTGAGAAGGAAATATCAAATTATTCCAGCATCTTTGCTAAGAAAAGGAGTGACAGATGAGATTGAAATGAGTCAATAGTAGTTGATAAAATGAACTTTATTGCCTAAGGTGAGGTTCGTCCTTAGGAATAAATTAGAAAATACAAGAGGTTTCAGGATGACTTCTCATCAAACGTCCATCACATCCATCTGATCCTCATAACAATTCTGGGGATAGGGAACGAGATAGCAGCTTGATTTTAGAGATGTGGCCACCAGATGGTGCTGTTAGCCGCATTAAGTCAAGTCCCATCAAGGAGCATTTATTAAGCACCAACTATCTGCCACTATTTGCATGGACAGCTAATGGAGCGGAGGATAGAGTGTCGGACCTTGAATCGGGAACTCTTCTTCCTGAGTCACCTCAGACACTTACCTTTAGCTGTGTGACCCTGGCCAAGTCACTTAACTCAGTTTCTTCATCCATAAGCTGAAGAAGTAAATGGCAGAGCCCTCCAGTATCTTTGCCCAGAAAACCCCAGAAGGGCTTTGCCCGTGTTTCTGGGAAGGTTAGAAAGCTGGGAAGCCCCTACTTTTCCTTGCACCACAGCCCCTGATTCCCCATCATGTTTCACGGCACACTGGAACTAATCTCTCCCAGGGACAGAAGAGAATGCTTAACTCGATACCATGTTTTACTCTTAACAAAGGCACAGCAACAGCAACAAGGAGTAAAGCTAAGAAGCATCTGGGGCTTTTTGAACCCGGGAGTCCTAGGGCAGACGTAGCTGGGTTTATTTAGTTCCCTCTGGCTGCTCCTCACACAATCCCCCTCTGATAGTCGACTCTCAGTGTCAGGCCAATCTTTAGATGAAATTTCAGGAACTCAGGACCTGGACTTACAGGTCCTTTCAGCATGGGACTTGTGGTGGGGAGCTGGGTGAACCCGGCTGCTGATGGCTGCTGCTTTTCTTACCTCCATGTCCTGTTTCCAGAGACCTTGATCCGTCTCTTGTTTCCCTGGCTCAGGGACTGTGCAGCAAGGAGCACGAAGGGAAGGGCCTCAATAGAAACTCTCTCTTCTCTGCCCTGGATCCCATCTTTCCTGTGCAGCCTCCATCCTCCTTCTCTCTCCCCCAACTCTTTTGACTTTACCCCCCTCAGTTTCAGTTCCTAGTGATTGAATGACAGGTTACATCTCCCTCAAGGGCTGAGCCCTCGTCTGCTCTGCTCCTCGGCCGTCCCTTCGTCTGTCCTGAAAGTAGTTAGTAGTGTCCCACTGGGCTAGGAGCCTACTGCTTCCCATGCTGCCTGGGAAGGTTGGCCATAGAGTGAGGGGAGTGCTGCACAGATAAAGACACCAAACCTCAGGGAAGCTCGGTGACTTGGCCACAGTCACACACTGGCTTAATGGCAGACGGAACCAGGTCTCTTCACTACCAGCCTGGGATTAATTCCCTTTCACTGTGCAACTATCTCAGCTCTCAATAAATTTCACTAAAAAACCCAACCAGAATTTTATTTTGGATCTCTAATTATAGTAATAGCTAACATTTATAGAGCACTTTAAAGTTTGCAAAATGCTTTTACCTGTGATTTGATTAATATGATTACTACTTTAATCTTTAATAATTAATTTAATAATTTAATACTTTAATCATACTGAGTCTTAAGTAGACTTTTTCAGAGTTCCTGCCTTCTACAGAAAGAATCTCAGAGGCCTTCTTTGGTCCCAGGTGACAAATCCCTTTACAACATTCTCAACAAGAGATTGTTCAGCCTCTGCCACGCTTTCGGTAAGGAGGAACTCACTACTTTCCAAGATAGCACAGCAACAATAATAACACGTATAGGATAATAAGTGCACGTGTATAACACTTTTAGGTTTGCAGAGAATTTTATAAATATTGTCTTCTTTTATCGTTACAACAATGCCGGAAGATCAGCATTTTATTATTTTAATTTTACAGATGAGAAAATTGAGGTGGGTGTTAAGGGATGGTAGCTGGATTTGAACTCATGTGATTCCAGGCCCACAATTCTAACTACTGGGTCACATGGCTGCCTGGTAGGGCTGGTTTAGAAATATCTTTCCATCAACTCTACCCATTGTTTTTTCCTCTGCCCTTTGGGACCAAGTAGACCAGATTAGGTGGTGCAGTGGATAGAGCGCTAAGCCTGGAATCAAGAGGACTCGAATATAAATCTAGCCTCAGACACTTCCTAGATGTGTGACCCTGGGCAGGTCACTTCACTTGTCTGCCTCAGTTTCCTCATCTTTACAACGAGCCGGAGAAGGAAATGGCCAACTGCTCCAGTATCTCTGCCAAGAAAACCCCAGCTGGGGTCATGGGGAATCAGACTAACTGAAACAACAATGGCAACGGCAGAGAACACACTTAATCCCTTTTCCACATGACAGATCTCCAGGTATTTGAAAGCCCATTCCTGCCTCCAAGTCCTTGAGTCTCCTCTCTAGGCTAAGCACTTCCAGCTCCTTCCATTCATCCTCCGATTGCCTGATGAATATTTTATCATATATAAGACCTTCCTTCCTGTCTTTGACCTCCTTGGGGCACATGCTGCTGAGCGGGATCTCTGAGCCAAAGAGTATGAACAATTGAGTGATTCTTTCTGCATGATTTGAAGTTAATTTCGGGGATGGGTGGACCAATCTATGATTCCACTAAAAACACATTAGTGTGCCTGATTTCCCACAGCCTTTCCAATGTTGTTTCATTTTTTAAAATCATATTTTCCAATCTCATGAGCATAAAGTGAGTTCTCTGTTGTTTTAATTCTGTTGGTTTTCAGTTGTGTCAGTCATGTCCAACTATACAGGACCTCATCTGGAATCTTCTTGGCAGACACTGGCGGCATTTTCCATTTCCTTTTCCAGTTTATTTTATACATGAGGAAACAAGGCAAAAGGGGTTAAGGAGAGTGCCCAGAGTCACACGGCCAGTCAGTGTCCGAGACTAAATTTGAATTCGGGTCCTTCTTATTCTAGGCTGGGCTATTTTTCCACTGCACCACCTAATTTGACTTAGCAGATGCAGAGACAGCCAGCAGTACCTGGGTTCAAGACCTGCCTCTGACCCAGACGGATTTTAGAATCTGGGCAAGTTATTAAAGCTCCCCTGGCTCTAGAACCTGGCCAAGTTCCTGCCACACTGGAGGGCACCTGAACTAGATTCAAATGTAATTGAGGAATATCTAACAGAATCAATACAAATACAATAGAACATAGATAATATTACTCTGTGGTTTTCTAGATCAAGGTACAGACTATGTAGATTCTCATGTGCATTTTAGAAGCCCCTGTTTTTACCCGAGTTTGACACTTGGCTCTAGATGATTCTCTAAGGCTCCATATTACAAAAAAACACATGGGAAGAGGGATTTTTCTTACCTGGGAGTTCTCCATGTCAAGGAAATCACAAAGACATTCATTCCACAGGATTAACAATTAGAAATGTTTCCATACAGTTGTTGACCAATTACAAACATGTCAGGGGCTGTACATTGGATAACAAGTATGACATCATCCCTGGATTGCTTTCCCTGAACAATATTCTTTGTAGAATGTTTAGTGGTCATTGTGAATCTCAGTATTAAAAAGCATCTGCTCGTCCCCCCTTTTCACGGCTAGTTTATCTGCAATTTGGAAGAAAACTTAGGAATGGATGTGAGAAAATCTGAGTCTTTGTTTCTTTGTCTATAAAATGGGTATAATATGTGTACTACCTCCTTCCCATGTTGTTTTTTGAGGAAGCCTTTCATTTTTATTGATGGATTTTGGTTTTTATTGATATTTTGTTTTGACCTTCAGTTAGTCCTTATCCATTCTTTATTTTTAAAAAAAGAATGAAAAAGAAGAGGAAAAAGATAAATAGAACTAACCCACTCTGACAGTACCTGAAATGTTTCATAATTTCTTCTGCAAAGGGGAGTGATGCTTTTTTCATCTCTTCCTCTAGACACAGAGTTATATTAAGAAAAGTAGTTTGTAAATCCTAGAGCGCATTTTAGTTATCATCATAGCCATTGTTGTTGTTATACCAGGCAAATGACAAAGTATCACACCTCTAATGTTTTGGTTGATAACTGCACTTGGTGACCTCAGGCTACTGTTGGACCTTAGCCATGATAAGGCAGAGATTTAACCCTTGCCCTTTCCCCCTCCTCTCAAGCACAGGAATCCAGATTGGGATTAACAAGAACAATGGATCTAGCATGGGCACTGAGTGTATCTATTTGGTTTTTTTCTCTAATCCAAGATAAATAATACTCAATCTTCATCATTTTTTGTTAAAAGAAATCTGTTCCTACTGGATTATGCCGGGCTCTACTTTGGGGATTCTGAAGGGACTCAATTAATTGCTTTCAGGCCTTAATTCCTATGTTCCTTTGAATTAATTGGGATGACGGAAAGGTTTCCTACATAACTTCTAGGATGAATGAATGACAAAGAAAGAAAAAGTATAGAAGGAAGAAAGAAAAAAACAAATGAAAACTTATTTTTATTGCTGACTATGTACAGAAAATATTCTCTATAAATGGAATTTCTATGAGCTCAGATCTGGGAGGGAGGGCTTGCACCTTGGATAATTGTTGTTTGTCCTTCATTCTTGAAGAGGACCATGGTATCAGGGAGGTGATTTGGATTTAGAATAAAAGAGGGCTGTACAAGGTCACCTGCAAGTGAATTGGATTTAAAATGAAAGAGGGCTGAACAAGGTCACTTGCCTCATTTTCCCCTCCAGAGCCACATCTTCCATGGCAAGATGTAGATCAGGACTATTGGAGATGGCCCTGGATGCAGTGGGAGACCTTGACCTTTTTAAGCTAAGGTCTTCAACAGATC
This sequence comes from Sminthopsis crassicaudata, assembly GCF_048593235.1. Taxonomy (NCBI): domain Eukaryota; kingdom Metazoa; phylum Chordata; class Mammalia; order Dasyuromorphia; family Dasyuridae; genus Sminthopsis; species Sminthopsis crassicaudata. The sequence continues at coordinate 27,088,468 of NC_133618.1, forward strand.
TCGGTTTGACTAAGGCCATTCAGTGATTAGGCTAGGTAAAGATTGAGGCAAAGAGTCTCCTTTTTCACCTACTTCAAAATTTTTTAAATAAATAAATTAATGAATGAATAAATCTGGGAGGGGAAGAACCTCAGGGTTTCTGGCCAGAACAGAAATGGCTGCAATTTACATTCAATCTGAGTCTATCAGGGTCCAAACAATGACCCAATGGAGCTTGGTTTCGGACCTATTGGTGGCCAATTAAAATCAGATTGATTTTGGTTTAAAATGGGGTTCAAAGGAGCACTGGTCTGAATGAATAAAATATTGATATAGTTTTAAGGCTGACAAAGTGCTTTGCATAAATGATCCTATTTGATCCCCACCATAACATTGGGAGGTAGGTTCTGTGCCCATTTTACAGATGACCCAGACTGAGAGTGGCTAAGCCTATGGTCACACGATTTAGAAATATATGAGGCAGGTTCTAAATCCAGGTCATCCCGACTCAGGTTCAGCAATTTTTCTACTGTGCCTGTGTATCTTCAAATAGAAAATGTTACATTTGAGTTTAAAAAAACCACCAAACCTCACCAACTTCCCAAATGGAAGAAGTGTGGCTGGATGAAAATTTGAAAGGGACTTTGAGCTCAGTATGAGTTGGCAGGGTGATTTGGCAGGTCCCCTCCCCCTCGCCCAGTGAATATATTGGACTAAGAGAGTCTGATTGTCCTGATTCTACCTTGGCTGAATCACCCTAAATGTATTTGGGGAATTCTGAGTATTCTAATTGAGGCACTACATATTGAAGAGGGGGACCTGGTCTGTTTGGCCCCCGAAAGCAGAACGAGTTTCTGTGGGTATAAGTTTCAGGTGAGTTTGGGCTTGATGTCAGGATTACTTCCTACTAATAAGAGTCCCACAAAAAAGGCAGGGGCTGCCCCATATACTAGTGGTACCTCCCCTTTTGGAATTCTTCAAGCAGGGAGTCAGATGATCATTTGCTATATTATATTTTAATATAGATTAAAATATCTATGTGTATTTTAATATATAGATTAAAATAGAATCTATTTTATAGGGATATAGATTAAAATAGAATCTATTTTATAGGGGATTCCTGTTCAGGATTGGAGTAGAAATCATTTTTCATCTCTTGCTTCTGTGATGTTGGGTGGATTTGAAGACCTGGATTAGAAACCTGCTTTAAACACTTACCAGCTAGTTAATCCTGGGCAAATCTTACTTTATCCATTCTAAAATGGGTTTGGAACATCAGACTGAGAGTCAGGAAGACTTTTCTTCATGAATTCAAATCTGACATTGGCTTAATAGCTGTTTGACCCTGAGAAAGTTGTTTGACTCAGTTTCCTCATCCATCAAATGAGCTGAGAAGGAAATGACAAACCACTCCAAGATCTTTGTCAAGAAAACCTCATGTGGAGTCATGGAGAATGATTCAACAGCAATAAACAACAAAGGGGGTTTATAATAGCACCCACCTCACCAGATTATTGAGAGGAACAAATGAGATACATATGTGAGGTGCAAATCTAAGAAGGCAATATAGAAATGTTTACCATTCCCCTATTCCCCTCAACCTCTGCCCACCTTCTCGCTCTCTTTCAGGGGCTCCCTTCTCTAGATTCCCACATGAAGTTGTACTTAGCTAGCTGAAGGGGTGCAATGTTGCCGAAGGGACCCACATCTCTGGCCACCTAGATGCTTCCCTTCTAGCCAAAGCCACAGGCTCTAAACAGAAGGCATTTTTGGCTGGGAGGAGAACATTTCTGAGAAGTCATCTGGGTCCCTTTAAAGAAAGGAAGGGCACATGATTTCAAGGAATCAAGGGCAACCCTTCTCTCCTGTCCAACCCACAGCCTGTTGGAACCGAGGCAGGTCTGCCCCGTTCTGTCCATCTTTCTCGATCTCTGTTTGTCCGAGTTTCTGTCCATCTGTCTTTCCAGTCAACCTATCTCCTTCCATACTTCTCTCGATTCATTCCTCTTACCACCCTCCTCAGTTGAACCTCTGTCCTGATTGTTTCCATAATGGTGTCTCCCATAACTCCCTCATTTCTATCTGTACATGGATCAATATCTTGTGTCTCATTCTCCCTATTCCTCTTCAATGATCTCCCTGTCTCTGTCACCAGCTCTAGTCACCCATTTCCCCATTTCTCTCCCTACGTGCCTCCTAGTCTCTCTCTGAGTCCCTCTTTCTCTGTTTCCCTGTTTTTGTCCAAGTGTCTCTCGGTCTCTCTTCCTATCTCCTGTCATGCACCTCCCTCTCTCTGTTTCTCTCCTTCTATCTCCTAGTCTCTCTTTGAGTTCCCATGTCCTTGCTCATCTCTCTCCATCATTCTTTAAGCATCTTCCTCAGCCAGTTTCTTTGTCTCCCAGAAAATGTCAAGGAAAGGGAGTGAGGCAGGGGAAAAGAAGGAAAGCAGCATTTATTAACTTACCAGCTCCTGCACTAAGGAATTTCCATCTATCTCATTTGCTCAATGTAATTTCACCATATTGAGATGAAATCTGGGGGGGGGGGCTCCATGGTCAAGGGCAGAGACCAGCTCTGTGGCCATTGGGTCACATTCATCTGTTTGGATAAAATGAAATGAACCATTTGAGCCTGAACATGTTTGCTGACTGAGGTGGAGAAGGAAAGGGGAAAATAGACCTTCCTCTTCATCTATAGAAATAAGAATTTGGGAAGAAGATTTCTGAAGATCCTTCCCTTCTTTCTTTCTTCCCTTCTTTCTTTCATTCCTGTCTTCCTCATTTCCTTCCTCCCTCTCTCCCTCCCTCTCTTCTTTCTTCTCTTCCTCCCCTTTTTCTTTTCTCCTTCCTTCCTTCTTTAGAGAAGGAAAGGAGAAAATAGATCTCCCTCTTCATCTATAGAAATAAGAATTTGGGAAGAGGATTTCTGAGATCCTTTCAGCTCTAAATCTGTGATGCAAAAGCCTATGAAAAAGGGGGAAGGCAGTTTCTCAGAGTTGGAAGTAAGAAGGGAAGCTGGCCCGGCTGTAAGATGGCTAACACGCCATGAATAATACCCAACATGACATCGTGATCCCCACAAGTAGTATGGGGTATATGGAATCATCCACAGGCCTTTTCTCTAAGATCCCCTTTGCCTTTAACCAACAGCACGTGTTTGTGGTGGGGATGGGGAGGACTCAGCCTGACTCCAAGGAATAGGGGTTTTTTTAATCCATAGTAATGACCTGTGCTCTACTTTGGCTCATCAGAATCTGGGTTTAACCTCCAGACTAACTGGGACCAGGAGGTCCCCTGTGAGGAAACCTCAGCTCCAGGGAAGGGTTGGTGAGTCTGGAAGGACAAAGCTATTTCTCTTGCTGCATTAGTCATTAAAGAACTGACAGAGGGAAAACATGTTGTTCTCTCCCCCACTTACCTTTGAAGTTAAAAACAGGATGATTTGTGGAGATGGAGGGGCTGGGATGCTTCCAGCTCTCACCTACCTCCACTCAAGCTGTCTTTGCTGGGGAAGCTACTAGTCTTGGTGGAATGCCATGGGATTTGAAGCTGACAGACATTCTTGGAGGTCATCTAGACCGACCCCCCTCATTTTACAGAGAAGGAAATTGAGTCTCAGAGAAGGGAAGTGGCTTGTCCCAAGTCATTAGTGAATTAATAAGTGAGAATCGGGATTGTATAATGGACAGATTCATGGAAACAGAATTGGAAACATTTGGGCTTGCACCTTGCCTTGGACATTTACTAGGGGTGTGACTACAACAGTAGGTGCTTAATAAATGTTTGTTGGCTTATACGGTAAAATAAATTGAATTCTCAGAATCTCAGAGTTAGAAAGACCTTAGAAGTCATTTAGTCCACCCAATATCTGAACAAGAATATGATCTGTAATTGTCTTCCTTCAAGCCTTTCCTTAGACAGCCTTGGAGAAAGTGAACCCATTGTCTTCTGAGGCAGCTTCTCTACCCTTTGGAGGGCTCCAAGTATCAGGGTTTTCTTCCAAGGACCCTGAATATTCTCGGTTGTAACTTCTGCCCGCTGCTCCTCTCCTCCCGGGTCAAGCAGAGCCAGGCTAATCCACCCCCCACCTGACAGCCCTTCAGAAACTTGAAGACAGCAATCATGTGTCCCCCGAGTCTCCTCTTCTCCAGGATAAACAAGCCCAGGTTCTTCCCTGGCTCCTGAGATGGTGTGAACTCGAGGCCTTTCACTGTCTTGGCTGGCCTCCCCTGGACAGGCTCCAGCTGGTCAGTGGGTTTCCTAAAATGTAACTCCCAGAACAGAATTGACAGATGGTAGAATCTTCTGTTATTTAAAAAAAAAAAAACATAAGATAAGGGGAAAAAAAGACCTTCACAAATTAAGTAGAGAGAAAAACCGAGTGGGAGCAGGGAAGCATCTGTCACTGAGGCAGGAGGTTAAGTGCCCAGCGTGGGGGGCTCTGATAGAATCATTCCAGTTCAAGTGTAATGGAAACAAGGTCAGGCTTCAGAAGAAGATGCAATTTTGCTCCTGGTCTCATTCTGGACTCAGCAAAACAGCATCCTAAACATTAACCCTCCCCAAGCTGCTCAGTTCCTATAGCATGGATAAACCAAAATGAGGGATGAGTCCCTTCTTCTCCCTCTATCCCTCCCTTCTTCTTTCCTCCCTTCTTCCTCCTTCCCTCCCTTCCTTTCTCCCTCCCTTCTTTCTTTCTTTTTTTCTTGCCTTCTTTTCTCCCTTCCTCCTTTTCTCCTTCCCTCTCTTCCTCATTTCCTTTTTCCCTTCCTTCTTCTCTCCCTCCCTTCCTTCCTCATTCTCTTCTTTCTTTCCTTCCTTCCTTCTTTCTTTTATTCCTCCTTTCCTTCTTTCCTCCCTTCCTCCTTTTCTCCTTCCCTCTCTTCCTCATTTCCTTCCTCCTTCTCTCCCTCCATTTTTCCTTTTCTTTTTCCTTCCTTCCTTCCTTCCTTGCTTCCTTCCTTCCTTCCTTCCTTCCTTTCTTCCTTCCTTCCTCCCTTCCTTCCTTCCTCATTTCCTTCCTCCCTTCCTCCCTCTCTCCCTCCTTCTCTTCTTTCCTCTCTCCCTCCCCTTTTCCTTTTCTCCTTCCTTCCTTCCTTCCTTCCTTCCTTCCTTCCTTCCTTCCTTCCTTCCTTCCTTCCTTCCTTCCTTCCTTCCTTCCTTCCTTCCTTCCTTCCTTCCTTCCTTCCTTCCTTCCTTCTTCCACTCTACTCCTAAAATCCACTCTGACTCCACTCACTATCTCTCTAAATTTCCCCTATATTTCCAAACCAACCAAATCCCTAGACCTAGACTCAGGTCTGGACTCTCCTTTTTGCCTTTCTTTGTGTGTCCATCATTAAGCGCAGCACTTGGCACATAATAAGTACTTAATCAATGATTGTTGCTTGATTCATTAAACTTTGATCATGTTATTTACTAGGCAAGGCACCTTCCCTCTCAGTCTCTGGTTTGTCTGCTGTGAATGGGAAGACCGGACTAGACTGAGGACTCCTGAGGTTCTCCCAGGTCTGCTTCCTGATCGGCCCCATGTGGGGAACAGTTCCTACCAATGACTAATGCCCCCAGCTTTGGAACAACTCCGACACGGTTCTCAGACCGTTTCTTACTTACCGTCCATTACGACAATGGTACAAGTGCTTCCTTCAGAGGTCCCCATTCTCCCGGCAATATGAAACCAGGCCATGTTTTTCTCATATCAGTATCTGATGCTGAGCCAAAGACAAGCACAAGGCTTCACAAAGGAGCATTTACAGAAGGACTCCTTGCTACTAGAAGCAGAGCCCCAGGCTGCAAGAAAGCATCCTAGCTGTGGAGGCACTGACAGCTATCACTCAGTACTTAGACCAGTGAAAGATGGAGTCAGTATTAACTAAACTCTCATCTACCTAGATGAGCCTCCAGCTCTGGTTCCATGGCACCAGGTTGCCTGCTTCTGGACGTAGGATTATCCTACGTATATATGGAGGAAAACTGGCAGAAGCTATTTCTGCAGCATCATTTGGCAGACTGACTTTAAGCTGTCTCATCTTTGCTTCCCTGGATCATTCAAATTCTATTCATCCAGCCTTTGGCTTTCCTGGTTCCAGGACTGATTGCATACCGCCATAGGTCTAGGCTGTGGGTGTTCCAGGGCATTTTTCTCTTGCAAGCAGTAGGAAGTTAATCTTTTTATCTGAATCTTTAATCTAATCATCTTTCCAGTCTTCTAGGACCATTCTCCCATCATCCATCTCTTGGCTCTAATTTCCATGCTGCTTAAACCCAAACCAATACTTTCCTACTAGAAACTCCAATACTGGAGAGTGATTAATGGCTGCCTCAGTCACCTCAGTACATCAGGACTGGCTCCAATCAAGCTTTATTTCCCTTTCCAACTTTCTCACCCATCTCCACGCCACTGACTTCTTGTCAGTCCCTTCTCTGCTTTCCAGGTCTGGAATCAACTCTGTAATTGATAATGGAAAGGGTAACAATCTACTCCCCTCTGGCTCCACTCAGTATCTTGCTAAATTTCCCCTGTATTTCCGAACCATCCAAACCCCACTTGCTTCTATTCTGTATACGTGCTGACTTTCCCCATTAGAATTCAAGCTCATTGAGGGTAAGGACTGTCTATGGTGTTGTGTTTGTATCCTCAATGCTTAACATTGTGTTCGGCACTTAGTGTTTAGTGACTCTTCCTCCCTTCTCCTTTCCTTCCTTCCTTCCTTTCTTCCTTCCTTCCTTCCTTCCTTCCTTCCTTCCTTCCTTCCTTCCTTCCTTCCTTCCTTCCTTCCTTCCTTCCCTCCCTCTCTTCCTTCCTTCCTTCCTTCCCTCCCTCTCTTCCTTCCTTCCCTCTCTTCCTTCCTTCCTTCCTTCCCTTTCTTCCTTCCTTCCTTCCTTCCTTCCTTCCTTCCTTCCTTCCTTCCTTCCTTCCTTCCCTTCCTTCCTTCCTTCCCTTCCTCTCTTCCTTCCTTCCTTCCTTCCTTCCTTCCTTCCTTCCTTCCTTCCTTCCTTCCTTCCCTCCTTCCTTCCTTCCTTCCCTCCCTCTCTTCCTTCCTTCCCTCCTTCCCTCCCTCTCTTCCTTCCTTCCTTCCTTCCTTCCCTTCCTCTCTTCCTTCCTTCCTTCCTTCCTTCCTTCTTCTGCCCTTTCATCCCTCTGTCCCTCCCTTGCCTACAAGGATATAGGAGTGGAAAGATTTGGGGAAGGTTCCAACCAGTTCCTTTCTCACAGACTCACTCATCTAATATCCAAAGTTTCCATTGATGTCTCATGAGTTCAGTATTCCTGACTGGAGAAATGGGCAAGAAAGACCATGACTGGCCTGGGAAACTCCCAAATAGTATCATACATGTCTGAGCGAGGAAACCGTAAGTAGAATAGAATTATAACAGCTCACATTGATGCAGCATCTTATGACTTAAGGAGAGTTTAGCATGAATTATGATCGTTCAGGACCTTGGTTCATCCAACATCCCCATTCTCTTTCATCTTTAGGCTCCCCCTTCTCCACCGGCTCTGTCCTCTCTGCCAGCTAACATGCTCAAGTCGTCCTTATTGGAAAAAGAAATCTTACTTTGTCCCCCAGCTGAACTTTCTGGTCTAAGGGATTATGGAACTAGAGTAGAGATCACTCAAGGGAGGCAGCACTGTGTTGAGATAGAGAGGGCAATGACTGGACTGGATGTCAAGAGACTTGGCTTCTGGTCTCAGGTCATTGCTACTAAGTCATCGTGGTAGTCTTCAACCTATAACTCTCTAATGTGAAGGCTTTGGGCCAGCAGATCTGCTTTCCAAGGTCTCATTCCCTTCTTTCCCAAACATTCTGCATTCTAAGGGCTCCTCCGAGCTCTGATATGATATGCCCTGAAGTTCATTCGGAAATTCTCTGTATATATATTTTTATTTATGTGTGTGTATACATATATGTGGATCTGGATGTATGCACATATATGTATATGTGTATGTATATGTGTATGTGTATATATTTATATATATATATATTACAAATCCCTATATATTATAAATCCCTACTGCCTTAATGAGGATTAGGAAGACTTCTTGGAGGAGATGGGATGTTAGGCGACACTTTAGGGAAGCCAAAAGAGAGGAAGAAGGAAAGGAAGGATTCCAGGTATGAGAAATAGCCAGAGAAAATGCCTGGGATTGGAAAATGGAGAATTTTGTGTGATGAACAGCAAGAAAGCCTGTTGTTGGTTCATAGAATAGTTTTGGGGAAGAAGTTTTATGAAGACTGGAAAGGGAGGGGAGAGCCTTCCATAAGATGTGCCTTAAAAGCCAAACAGAAGATTTTACATTTGATGTTGGTGCTGATCGGGAACTACTAGAAGTCATTAAATATATGGGATGGGGTGACGAGACTGGATCATTGCTCGGGTGAGCAAATGAAGGATGGTCTAGAGAGGGGAGACATTTTATAGAGACCCATCTGCAGCTATTGTAACAATCCAGGCTGGAGGTGATGAGGACATGGACCGGGGTGAGAGCAGAGTCAGGGAAGGGAAAGGGGCATTTAAGGGATGCTGTAAAGGTGGAGTCCACAGCTTGGATATAGGGGCGAGGGATAGGGAAGAGTTCCCTAGGTGGGGAGCTTGAGGGACTGGAAGCTGGGTTTACTCTCTGTACCAACAGAGAAAGTAGGAAGAAGAGAAGTATTGGAGAAAAACAATGGGTTTCCTTTTGGATTTGTTGAGTTTTTAGATGTTTATGGACATGTGCAGGGGTATGACCTGTCTGTAATGTTGGTGTCTTTGTGACCTATACTGTGTACCAGGGTGCGAGGGTGCTTTACTGAAGACTAACCCTGGGCCCTCCACCAGGTGATGCAAGCTGCTTTCCTCCCTTCCCACGGAGGACCGGACACTAGGACTCCCTGTGGTGTGAAGGGAAGGACGGAGCTTAGACCCGACAGCTAGTTCTTGTTGATGATGTGACATGGGCACAGGGCCAGGAAGAGCTTAGACACCGGGGGCTGCTGGTGGGGAGGGGCTTGTAGCTCTCTCCCCTCGCTCTCTGGGGGTAGCCCCAAATCCAGGGGTAGGGCATGGACAGGATAGAGTCTTGTTAGCTGCCGTGCCCTTCTGTTTTGTTGGGGCTAACGCACTTATTACATCTCATCTTCCTCAAATAGAAAGAAAGCTTCTTGAAGGCAAGGATTCTTTCATTTTTGTCTCTGTATCCTGTAGCCTAGCTGAGGCTCTGACAAAAATAAGTGCTTCACAAATGTTGAATTAATTGATAGAATTAACAATAGGGACTTTATAAAGAATTTACAAAGCATTTTTCTCTTCAATGACTTCATATGAGAGACATTATGGGTATTATTGTTCCCATTTTCCAGATAAGGAAACTGAGATTCAGAGGGGTAAAATGATTCATTCGGGGTCATTTGGTTAGTGAGTGTTGTATGGGAATTTGTATCCATTATCAAGTATCCTTGCAGAGATGGCTGTTTCTGACTCAGGAGTTCCAGGATGGATCCTGCCACAGTTTCCACCATTCAAGATCATTCCAACTATGAGCTTTGAAGGGCAGGAACTGTCTTTTGCCTCTTTTTGAAATCTTGGGGCTTAGCACAGTGCCTGGCACCTACGAGGAACTGAATAAATGCTTGGCGACGGGCTACCACGATACCTTCCAGGCTCCGAGCCTGGCTCAAATAGGATGGGGAGCCGGGACGAGAGAAGGGCCTCATAGTCTCTCACCGGGAGACTTCCACTCCAGCCACTCTGGAGCCGAGATGGGCAGGGTCCAGTATTAGCTAAGACTGGAGTCTCATGACTTGGAAGGGAGGCTGGGGAAGGGACCCCCGGCCTCTGCTCCACGCTGAGCCGAGGGCCCCATTTCTCTGAAGGTGAACGCCACCTTCGCCGCTTGCCAGCTCCCCAACGTAGCTCCAGAGCTGGGAAGCCAGAGTCATAAATCCTCCTCCCTCCCAGTCCCCCGAGCTTGTCTGAGCACCAGGAGGAGGTTTGGATCCCTACCCACCTCGTAAATCACTCTCGACTCAGCAGTGTCCTGACAGGCACTCCAAAGACCCTTCATCACCGTGGTTTACGGCTCTGACATTCTCGGCTAGGATTTAGGAGAGCTGGGGACCAGCCTGGCCCGCCTCATTGAAATTCACCTTTCTACCTGCCTCAGCTCCCCCTCCCTTCTATATGAAGGCTACCAATAAATCCAGCAGGTGCCAATTTGCATACAATCTGCATAAATTTCCATCTTTATTTGCATACATCTAGACTTGTGGAATTTTTGAGCTGGAAGTCAAAGAAATGCAAGAGAAACTCAGAGTTTGGAGACCAAGAACGCCCAACTTCGGCCCACCGGAGGAGCCTCCCCCCTCCCTAAGTATTCCCGACATGGGGTCAGACAACCTTTTCCTCCAGGTCTCCAGGGAGAGATTTCCTACACCTCCTACACTGATTCCACTTTGGGGAGAGCTCTAGCAATTAACAAGTTTTTCTGGGCTTGAAGCCTGTTGACCTCATTATAACTTCCAGCAATTAGTTCTGGTTCTGCCCTCCGGGGCCCGAGTAGAATAAACTAAATCCTCAAGGGACAGCCCTTCAAATACTTGAAGATATATCACTTTCCTTCTAAGTTTTCTCCCCTCCAGGCTGAGCATCTTTAGTCATTTCAACTGGGTGGTAGTAGTGGAAAGGGTCTATAGCTAGAAGAACTGGATTCAAATCCACATTCGACACAGATTATTTAGATAGGAATCCCAGAAAATAGCTAAATTTCCCTGGGTCTCAATTTCTTTAGATGAAAGGGGGAAGAATGCTGGCTTTGCAGATCTGAGTTCAAAGCTCATTTGAGACACTCACTACATGTGTGACCTTGGTTAAACCCCTTAAACTGTATCTGTAAAATGTCAATAATAATAGCACCTATCTCCCAGGATTGTTGTGCGGATTTAATGGGGAAAATTATATTGCCTTTTAAAATGTTATATAAACAGTAGGTATTATTAGTAGTGCTATTATTGTTGTTCATAAAATGAGAGTTTTGGACCAGAGGGCTTTTGGCACTCTAAACCCACTCTCCCCAATATTCCCATTCTTCCCAAGAAGAATTGAGACCTGGAGAGGGACAGTGAGCATCAGAGTCAATCCTAGAATCAGGATCTCTTGACTGGACTCCTAGGTTAGGGAGGCATCCACTGGACTGCACTCTGTATTCTTGATCTCAGTTTCCTTTTTTGTAAGATGAGGAGGTTGCTCTTTAAGATCCATTCCATATCTAATCTGCGCCATTCCAAGAGTCCTGACCTCCATATTCCACATCAGTGAATCACAAGGCTCAACCGGCCAACAGAATCACAAAGATTGATTGGGGGAGTGGGGCGGATCAAGAAGATTAGGGTCTGGGGCACCTCCCTGCCTCCATTTCCCTCTGACCTTCTGTCTAGATGATGCTCAGGAGGGACCTTGGCTCCCATGCCAAAAGACCCAACTTGGAGCAAGTACCTTGGACAGGGCCAAGCAGCCCAAACAGAGCCCAGGGTGGGTTCTCTCACTCACTCAACTCTTCTGGCCCTCTGCTCACCCGCCCTGATGGGAGAACTTTCCTGTGTTTCTGATTGATTCCCACCCTCCCTCCAGTTCCCTTGGACTCTCTGTTGCAACAATGGTAGTGCCGGGGACAGAGGAGGGGGAGAAGTAGAAGGAAAAGAGAAAGGCCGAAGGAGAAACCCCGTATTCGGATCCCCTAAAATGGGAGGCACTCTGCCCCTAGTCAGCTCTGCCACAAGGAGGCTGGATCAAGCACAAAGGATCCTAGGGTTCTGTATGACTCACATTTGGGTGATGGCTCCCCAATTTAAGTGACCCCCCAGTCCATTCCATGAAGGGGAGAGAAGGGACTCCCCCCACCTTCCATAGCTACTGCAAAGATCCCTCCATGGCTTCTCAAATTCCTTAGGACCCACTAGTTAAGGCTGATCCTTGGGAAAGCTTCCATCCCCCTCCTCTCAGCACTACCCCCCTCCAGTTGAGGGAAGGCTTGTAATGAAAACCAAGCTCTGCATGGCAGAGGGGCAGGGGCTGAGACTGGAGCTCTGGCACGGTCCACTTCCTTACCCGGGGTCGGCTCTGTTCCCAGCACGCAGGACTTATCGTTGGCAAGCCAAGCTTCCACTCAGGCTGAGCCATGTGTCCGGCCACCACAGGACTGTGAAGGGGGTGACTGCCAAGGTCAGGGCTGGAGCTTTGAGGGGAGAGGGTCTGGGCAGGGACTCTGGGATCCTCTGCTCTGGGAAACTAACAGATGGCCGGTCTTTCCATCCTCTGACCTGTACCTTGGGGGACAGAGGTAGAGGAAGCAGGAGATGTGTTTTCTGACCTCCAGAAGTCCCCAGCCTACTTGAAGGAAAGGAGCTAAGGAGGAGAAAAGCAGCTGACACATCTCTGGCTGTGGAGCTCCTGCCCTGGGGCTCTGGGCTTCTCATTCGTGGGACTCCACAGCTTCTGGTGTGACCCAGCCCCACCATGCCGCTGGCCCCTCTCATCTTCACGCCATACTGCTGCCAACATTCTGCCCCAACTTTGGGGAACGGCAGTCCCCCACATTACCATCTCTGGAATGGACCTGTCAGTCCATTGCCCTGTGATATCCCTTTGACTGTCCCGAGCAGAGCAGCCCGGGCTGGCCTCCACTCCCCTAAGTGTTCACTTCCTCTAAGAGAACATAAGCTACTGAAGGGTAGGTACTTTCTGTTTTTGTATCTACACTCTTCATACCGTATGTGCTCAGTAAATGCCTTTTCATTCATTCATTCATTCATTCATTCATTCATTCATTCACTTGAAGGTTTTCAAAGTGTTTCCCATAGATCTTCTTGTTAGATCCTCCCCCCAACCCTCTGGGGCAGGGCTGTCATTCTTCCCATTTTACAGATGGGAAGGCTGAGTCTCAGAAATCACAGAGCTAGGTGAGTATTTGAACTGGAAATATATCACTTTCCTTCTAAGTTTTCTCCTTTCCGGGCTGAGCATCTTCAGCCACTTCAACTGTGTAGTAGTAGTGGAAAGGGCACTGGGTCTATAGCTGAAAGAACTAGATTCAAATCCCACATCCCACATAGATTATCTAGATAAGAATCTCAGGAAAATAATTTAATTTCCCTGGGTCTCAATTTCTTGACTGTCTATTCCCAGGACTCAGTGCCGCAGGGGACATTAGCAGTCACCTAGTCACTGAATCAGATTTGGGACGGACCTCTGCATCGTCTAATCCGAACCAGATCCCCAAGGAGTCCCACTCACACACGTGACTATCAATCCAGCATTTCTTAAGAGTCAATCATGTGGCAGGTCCAGTGAGGAGAGCGCTAAGCCCCAAATCAGGAAGACCTGAGTTCAAATTTAGCCTTAGACTAGGTGACTTTGGGCAAGGCACTTAACCCTGTTTGCCTCAGTTTCCTCCTCTGTCAAATGAGTTGGAGAAGAAAATGACAAGTCTCTCCAGTCTCTTTGCCGAGAAAACCCCGCAGGGAAACACAAAGAGACAATGTGACTGAAATGACTTAACAACAGAAAAAAGAGTTAGAGTTTGGGTTCCTTGTGTCTTGTTTGCTACTGCTTCTATATTCTCCTTCCCATTAGGCAAGTGAGTCTGGGAGAGTGGGAACTGTTGGTTGGCTAGTTACTTAAGATTTTCATATTTCATATTTCATATTTCCCAGGGCCATAGAATGAAAGGGAGCTGGAAGTCTTAAAAAAATGCCCAGTTGTGCCGGGTGTTTGTGAGTACAAAGACAAAAGTGAAACATTTATCCAAGAATCCTCATCGATGACCTTACTAAATGCTCATGTGGCCCCCATCTGGGCCTCCTATGTACTGAGACACCCGGTTAACCTCCTTGGGGCTCTGCGTCCCTTCATTTTTCTTCTGAATGAGCTTAGTTTCCAGATTCAGAAACTGTCCTATAATCCTTCTGATTTTTAGTATTTATACTTTCCTTACAACTCCCGTGGATACTGGAAGCCCAGGTCTCCTTATCCCCCTTTTCCATGTGGGAAAACTTGCTCTAAGCCTTTCTTTGTATCCCGAGCATTTAGCACAGTGCTGGGCATGTTGACTGCTTACCTGCCTGTCTAGGATTCTTTCATTGATGTCGGTGGGGCAACAGAGCCGGATGGAGGCGTGGAGGCAGGGGGATGGAGGAGATGACTTCTTCAGGTCTCCGTTTCAGTTGCCAGGGATTCTTGGAAAGTGCTGTGTCGGCAAAGCGGCGATGGCTCTGGGTGAAGGGGGAGTGGGGGCCATCTGGAAGCCCTTAGCATCCTCTTCTCCAAATAGCTCATTCCCAGAAAGGAGGAGAAGTTACCCAACAACAAAATGGGACTTGTTGTGGTGTTGCCCGCTCCCCCCACCTCTCCTGAAATGTGGCAAACCCTGCTCTCACGCTCCCCCAAGTCATCATCTCGGTAATTGGATCCTCTCTGCCTCCTCTCCTTTGAACCCCACTGTCCTCCAAAATATGCACTCTGCTAAGCTGGGTCGCGGCCCCTTTTAAACTTGGTCTCATAGTTCACCTCTTCCAGAGGGTCTGCCCCGACCACGGACCCTGCCCTTAGCAGAAGCAATTTGGCTGCCACCCCAGTCCATATGTACAGTTCCAATCTCAGGTCTCTCCTCAGGTTATTTTTGTTGTTATTGTTGTTGAGTTGTTTCACTCATATGTTGGAAGACAGAAGGATTTGCCATTTCCTTTTAGAGCTCGTTTTATAGATGAGAAAACTGAGGCAAACAGAGGGAAGTGACTTGTTCAGGGTCACACAGCAAGTAAGTGCCTGAGGCTGGATTCGAATTCAAGTCCTCCCAAATCCAGGATTGACACTTTATCCATTGCACTATGTAGCCTCTCTGCTGTTTTGTAATCCCTTATTAGAAGAGGCTGGCTCATCTAGTCCAACTCCTTTAGTTTACAAAAGAAGAAACTGTGGTCCAGAGAGGAGGCAGATTTTTCAAGGTCACCGAGCAAATGAAAGGCAGAGCCAGACCTCGAAGCCAGATCCCTTGTCTCTGAGCCTAACATTCTTTCCACCCCACCATGCTTCCTGCCTCCCAAGTGGTGGAACCGGCTCTGTTTCTTTGGTCTCTCACCCAGATGTCTTCAGTAGGACAAGTATTTTATAGATGCCTGAAGAGCCCATCAGAAACGGAGACAAAACTTACCAGGTAAAGAGAATGCATTTCCCCCAGGCTTCAGGTGAGAGCAAAGCCTTCCTTCCGTCCTTCATTAACTAAAAATTAACTTCATCTTGTACTTGTGGATCCCAGTCCTACTAAGTCTGGCTAGAAAGACAATCAAGTCTCATGCTAATTAGAAATTATTATGGGGGAGTAGACTCCCCCATCAGCACTTTGCCTTGGACAGAAGCAAGATGGGGCAAGACCAAGAGAAAGCTGAAGGGGAAGTTGGGTAGCCTTGGGGCTCTTAACATTCTTAACTACAGAACCGAAGATGAGAAGATGTTCCAGGACACTCGGACCTACCATTGACAGGGCATGAGACTCTGGCAGAACTTAAAGAATCCTATATGTAATGTCAGAAGACTTAGGGAGGAATTCTAGCTCTGCCATTTATGGACTGTATGAACTTAAGCAAATTGTTTCATCTCTCTAGGACCTAATTTCAACGAACATTAATTGAAGGGATAAGATCAGGGGATTTCTAAGATGGCCCCCTTTAGAGTGGGAGCTCCTCGACGTCAGGAACTGTGTTCTTACCTCTTTGTATCCCCAGCACTGAGTTTAATTAATGCTTGTTGATGAATTTGGTGAGGCAGAATGGTTTGATGGAAAATGTTTTGATCTTGGAACCAAGAGCTTGACTTCCATGTCTATCCTCCATACTTACTAGATGTGCGACTCTTAGTTCTCTTGCTCCTAGATTTCCCATATGCAAAATGGGGATAAGGACACCTGGGCTTCCAGTATCCAAGGGAGTTGTTAGGAAGGTTTAAATACTAAAAGTCAGAAGGATTATAGGACAATTTCTGAATCTGGAAACTAAGCTCATTCAGAAGAAAAATGAGGGGACGTAGAGCCCCAAGGAGGTTAACCGGGTGTCTCAGTACATAGGAGGCCCAGATGGGGGCCACATGAGCATTTAGTAAGGTCATCCATGAGGATTCTTGGACAAGGGTTTCACTTTTGTCTTTGTACTCCACACGGTTGGTTCCTCATAATACTTATTGGAATGAATTATGGTTGAGTCTCTTTTCTGCCTTTAAGTCCTGTTGATAAGAGTGGTCTTGCAAAGGTGGAGGGGTAGGCAGTCAGTATAACAGACACAATTTTCTGGGGAATTATGTGGGTGGGAGGAAGAAGAGAGCTCATTTCTAATAATTTCAGGATCATTTATTTATTTTGAATGAGGATCATAGATATAGAGCTATAAGAAATCCTAGAGATCATTTAGTTCCATTTCACAGAAAAGGAAACTAAAGCTCAATGAAGAGAAACGACTTGCCTTCATCTATTTAAGTAGTAAGTAGCAAAATGGGATTTGAACCCAGGCCCTTTAAACTCCAGTTCAACCCTCCACTTTACAGAACTTTTAACTCTAGTTTCTCTAGTAATTCTCTTAGTATTTTCCTTTTTGTTTATCTTTCTGCTATACTTATCCAAAACTAAAAAAACAAACAAACAAACAAACAAACAAACAAAAACAAAAAACAAAAACCCAGGTATTAAAGTCTTTGGGCACTATTGTGTTACTGTTTATGTATTCTTGTAACTCAGACAATGTTTCCTTTATGAATTTGGATGCTAAATAATTTGGAGTGTTAAGTTTCTTACTGATATTGTTTTGTTGTCTCTTTTTCCTACAATATCTTTTTTATTTTTTGAATATTTGTTTTTGTTTCATCAGATAGCATTGCTACAACAATCCCAGTTTTATTTGTCATTGTTTTTTAAATGTTTTTCTTTTAAGAAGTAGATTGTAGGATTTTGTTTTATTAGCCTATTTATGACTTTTTTCATTTTTATTGGATTATTTAATCCATTCACATTTAATATTAAGAGAGTTAGGTTGATATTTTACTCTATTTGTATCCAGTTTTTTTTTCAGGTTACAATATTTTCCCCTTTTCTGTTGTACACACAGTAGTATGTTTCTTTAGTTACTTCCACTTAATCTTTATGGTGCCCTATTCCCACTGACTCTCTTCTCCTCACCCATCATCTTTTTCTCCTGTTTGTAGTAGTAACATTCTCTGTGGGGTTTTGCTCATTAGTTCCTTTTTCTTGGTAGTAAGTATTAACTTTCTCTGTGGGGTTTTGCTTATTAGTTCTTTTTTCTTTTTTGCTTTTATCTGGTTATATAATTCATCATCCCCCTTTCCCTTCAGTCAAGTAGATTTCCCTTTCCTCTCCTCCTCTTTAATTAATCCTGCTCATTACTTCTTTTAAATTTAATTTTTGTCATCTTTTCCAAAGAATATTTCTCTTTATTATCCATATCTCTTTCTGTCTTCTTTAGATCTTCGGTCTCTGGTTCATGAGCCTTAGATCCTTAGAAACATCTAATCCCTCTCTATTCTCTAAATTACTCATCCAATCAAAACTCAAAATTCCAAGGTATCCATTCTGGGATTTCCATTCTTTATAGTTCTAAAAATGCTTTATAAAACTTTCTCCTTGGATTCTTCCTTAAATTTTTATTTCCTTTTCTACACAAATTCTCTTGTATTCTTGAATTATGGTGTTCAAGTTTTTCATCTTGTCATAATGAGACCTATGAGCCTTAGGTTGTCTCTACACAGCCTATGTTTGAGATCAATATATTTTGCTTATATAGTGAACATATTTTTTTCCTTTTTCTTTTTTGACAAGGCAATTGGGTTAAGTGACTTTGCCCAGGGTCACACAATTAGGCAGTATAATATGTTTGAGGCTGCATTTGAACTCAGGTCTTCTTGACTCTAGGGCCAGTGTTCTCTATCCACTGTGCCATCTAGCTTTTCCTGAATGTATTTTCTTTTAATGTTTTTTCTTTTTATTTTTCTTCTAGATTATCATTCTCTTCTATGTATTCACATTCCCATTTTTTTATTTCTTCTTTTATCTCTTTGGTGAGATTTAGCACTGTAGACTCTATATTTTTTATTCTGTGTAACATTTTTGCTCTGTTGACTATAAATTTTATTTTCACAATTTTCATTTCTCTTTTGAACCATTCAGAAACATCGTATGGTGGCTCTGTGTTCTTACAATGCACATAATCTCCTGTCTCATCAAGTGTTGGGTCATTATCCTTTGTTTTATACTATTTATTCGTAGATACTTGAACTCATTTATTAGTTCTGGAGATCATATTTCCTTCTGTTGTTAATATTTTCCCTGTTGACTTCTCTGCTTGCGTTCAAGGTTTTGAATTTTCTATTCCTTAAATCTTTGGTATTTTTACTCTTCCCAACCCCCTTATTTTCCCCTATTGCTTAATTTCTGACTCTCTCCCCTTCATAGTGTTTTTTTTGGGAGCTAATCCTCAAGTGTTTCACCTCCCACACTAAGCTAACTAATTCGTAGTTCGCCAACCTAGGTCTCTGTATCCAAGTGACTTTTGCTTGATCAGAACTGGATCCCTTGGACACTGAGCTTTTTTCCTCAGACCTAGTTGACTGCTGCACTCCCGTCCCCAACATACACAGTGACCTTTTCCAATATCCTGTCCTTATCTCTCTATTATTCAGATCTCTAACCTGGCACCAGGAAATCAGAGTATTTGTTTCATTCTTTGTTCTTGTATTCCCCAGTAACTGAGACACTGGTACATAATAGTTGCTTAATAAATACACATTGATTGATGAATTGATATAGCACCACTCCTAATCCTAATGATTTTTTCAAAAATTACTTTTTGACATGGCAGTCATATCTTTTGCTATAATTAGCATAATCTGTACTCCCAGGATGTAACCATCAAGCATTTATTAAGCCCCTACTGTTTGCCAGACACTAAATACTAAAGATAAAAAAGGCAAATATAAAGTCCCTGTCCTCAAGGAGCTCATATTTGAACGAGGGAGATAACATGCAAATAACTATGTACATGTAAGTTATATAAACTATAAATGGAAAATAGTCTCAGATGGAAGGCATTAGTAGTGGGAGGGAGTGGGAAAGATCTCCTACAGAATGTGGATTTGAAGCTGAATCTTGAAGGAAGCAAGAGAAAGCAGAAGGCAGAGGTGAGGAGGGAGCATTTCAAGGGATGAGAAACAGGGAGAATAGCCAGAGTCAGGAGATAGAAAATTGTCTTGGAGGAACAACAAAAAAGGGGTCTAACTGGATTTTAGAATGCACGACAGCAAAGTGTGATGAAGGATCCGTTGAGGATAGCTGGCTGTTCTCCTCTTTCCTCACTTTCTTTAGTTTCAAGTCCTTGATAATTTTTGGTTTGTCCTTCTCAAACCAAGGATAACTCTCCTTTCCAGAGAAAACAGAAGCAAACAAAATTGAGTGGTTGTGACTTCTTGCTGTCATCTATCATCGTGATTCCATCTGCTCCAAATAGCAGTCCTCTTTTTGGAGCTTCCAACGGAGCTAACAAAGACCTTTTTGTTGTTCTTAATATAATAGAAGTTTGAAAACTGACTGGCATCCTGAAATGTGTAGATCAGAGGGAGAAGTCCTGCAAGCAATTTGGGATTATCACCATCTTTGAACTGGAAGATAGACTCGAGGCACGCCTGGAAGTTCTTAAGTAGTCTGGGAAAGACAGACTGAGAGGAAAAAGTGGGGATCCCAGCAGCGGCAGTGGGGAGGTAGCTTCCTAGCTCTTCCTGGGACTTACCAAGCTAAACCAAACGGGGGCAACAGTCAATGGAGAAACTAAAAAAAGGACCTGATAGGAGGACAAAGCTCCTGCACAGAACGTAGAGGTCAAGGTGGGCCACCGGGCTTTATAAAGATCCCTGAACTTAGGGCTCAGACCTGATCTCTCAATAATACTCATGTCTCTAAAAATAGTTCTTCCTCCCAGAGTTTTGCCCTTTCCCTTCTTCCCCAATACTGTAATATACTTTGCTTTTTTCTTTTCCCTAAAGATTCCCTACACTTTGATTTTTGTGCTAAATATAAAAAGGACAGAGTTTGGCTAGAGATAAATAAAATTGAAATTAAGGCAGGGAGCCGGATCTATTTCTCACTGTTAGAAAATTTCCCTGAGGACTCTAAGCAATTGTGATTGCATTAATAAGTTTCTATCAGCTATAAACTCCATAAAATAGAGAAAGGTATCACATGAACTGCTCCCCTCCACAGTTCCCACTCCACCGCCCAATACCTTTTGATTCAGTGAGATTCCAGGACCATTTCTAGCATCAAACTGTATTCTGGGATAAGACCTCTTGCATCTCCCTTGGGCTTTTCTCAGATAAACTAGGTCCTCCCACCTCTTGCCTGGGCTCCTGTACCCCATCTACTCTGCCTCTTGTTAGGCAGACTTTTTGTTTCAGGGGATACCCTATCACCCTCCGAATCTAAAGGGAAGACCTCAAAAAGTCGAATCTTCCGCCTCCCCAAACCGGTGAAACTCTGCCTGGACTCACTGCTCAGTGGTCAGCCTTCTGCCACGTCCTTATACTCCCGATCCCACTGATTCGAAACTTCCAGATGCCACCTTCAATGCCCTGCCTTCTTTAAACCATCAGCCTCGCTCTTCCTTCCTCACTGTCCCACTCCAGGTCTCCCTTCCACGATGTCCTTTGCACTGGCTACCCTCCATATTGGAATCCACTCCCTTCTTACCTCTCTGCTCCAGGTCTTTCTTTCTTTAAGACCCAGCTCCAGCACCCTAGAGCTTTTCCTGATTTCCCCAGTGCCTTCCCTCTAAAGTGATCTTGAGGATTGCTCTTTTGTATATATTTGCAATTATTAATTTTATATTTATGCTGTAATATGTATTTGCATATTCTTGCTCTTTCCCCCTGTTGGGATGTGGGTTCCTTGGGAGTAGGGCTGGTTTCCTTTTTTGTGTTTGTGACTGTAGTGTCGCAGTGGTCCTCACACTTTTTAAATAGGGGGCCAGTTCCCTGTCCCTCAGACTGTGGGAGAGCCGGACTATAGTAAAAACAAAAGCTCACACTCTGTCTCTGCCCCTCAGCCCATTGGCCATAACCCGGCCGCCATAAACATCCTCAGAGGCAGCCATCTGGCCCGTGGGTCGTAGTTTGAGATCCCCTGGATCATAGGAGGAACTTAATAAATGCCTGTTGATTGATTCATCAAAGGGGAGTTTGATTTTTTTTTATTAGTCCCCAGAGGACAGAACCAGGGGATAGTGAAGAGATGGGTGGTGCAGAGGAAAAAATTGCCTTAATATCAGGAAAAAGCTGACCTTAGAGCATCTCCAGCATCCCCTTTATTTTTGTCTTCAGTTCAAGGATGACTGAACACCGGTGAGGGATCTTGCAGAGAGGATTCTTGTCCAAGTGTGGGTAAGACCAGAAGGATGGAGATCCTGAGGAGGGGGCATCTCTCTTGGGTTGCCATCTTTGTTTTTTTGAGCTATAGTTTCTCCATACTGGTTGGACTTGGGTTCAGGATATCCTCTTTATTATTGTCAACATCATTCTCATTAGCACTCATAACATCATTATGATATTAATATCATAGCATTATGCTTTCCTTCAAAGAGTGAAATCCTTATTGAGGCAAGTCACAAATGGCTTTCATCCTTTTGGTGAAGCCCGATCCCCATCAAATGTTTGGATAATTAAAGATTCTCTTAAATCCATTCTCTTTTGCCAGGGTTGTGATCTGTTCCCTAGATTCCTCATCCCACTCTTCCTTCTATCCAAGCGATCCATGCAAAGTTTCTTAAGCTTTTTCCACCCGTGATTCCTTTTTGACCTGAGAAATTTTTGTATGACCCTGAGTTGTTTTTTTTTTTTTTATGAACCCTGAGGTTTTTTTTTGGTATGACCCTGAGTTTATTTTTTTGCATGACCCTGGGTTTATAGGTATATAAAAGAAGTATACAAATCAAATATAGACTGATAATAAAACATAATTTTGTGATTCTTCAATTCAGTTATAAGACCCCTATGGGATCGCAATCCACAGTTTAAGAAGTTAATCATAGGAACAGCCGGGTGTTGTGACGGATAGAATGCTGGGTCTGAAATTAGGAAGTCCTGAGTTCAGATATGACCTCAAACCCTTACTAGCTGTGCAATCCTGGGCACGTCACTTATCTGTTATTTGCCTCAATTGCCTCATCTATAAAATGGGGATACTAATAATAACCCACCACTCAGGGTTGTTGTAAAAATATTTTTAAAGGGCTTTGCAAACCTTAAAACATCATTGCTACAGATAACTGTATAAATATGTATACCTATATTGGATTTAACATATATTTTGATATTTAACATGTATGGGACTACCTGCCATTTAGGAGAGGGGGTGGGGGAAGGAAGGAAAAAGTTGGAACAGCAGGTTTTGCAAGGGTCAATGCTGAAAAATTATCCATGCAGATGTCTTATAAAAAAAAGCTTTAATAAAAAAAATCATTGCTACTATTTATCTCCCTCCACTATGTTTCCCAATTTAGGTTCCTGAATTATAATTATCAGTAAGATCAGAAAAACACAGGCTTAAATCTGGAAGGGACCTTCTTAATAGACCCACCTCACTCCCTCATTTTGAGAAGACTTTTCCCTGCACCTCCTCATTCCACTCTTAGCTCCCCTCCTCTTTGTCCAGAGCCATAGACTAGTCATGGATTCCAAGTTAGCAAGGCTCAGTGGTACCTATGTGCTCACATTTGTCTCCCTCTGTTTTCTATTAATTAATTTCTCATGATTTGTGCTCTTACATAAAGAGTCCTAGGACATGTGTTTCATCCCTGACTCCTCTTGGATCTATTCCTACATGAATTACTTGCTTTCTCCAGCGATTTTTCTTACTTGTACTTCTTAGTCTCTGTATTCGTGCCCACCTATGGCAGGATCTTCTGAACTCATAGATCTTATCGGCCACAGCTGTACACACTCTACCCGACCCCAACATAGCGATACTATGATTTTGATCCTCTTCAAGAACGAAGAACAACAACCTCCAGTTAAGCCTCTAGTACTGGGTTTTTCTGGGCTGGGAGAACAATTTTCCCCCTTCTCCTTTCAGCTTAAATTCTTTTTCATCAGATTCATTATAATCCAGGGAAAAAATATATGTGCTCATGCATATGCATATATATGGATGCATATGTGTGTTTTACTTATGGTCCAGAAATCCAAGTTCCAATCTTGGACACCAACTCAGCCATCTGTTTACTTCCCAAATCTGTCTCTTTCTTCTTAAGTCCCTTCTTTCAATCAGCAATTGTGATGAAAACACCACCTGTGCCCCGAAAGCCTTCGTTTTTTGCCCAGGACTTCATCATTCTTAGGAATGCTTCCTAGAGTGCTTCTGGAAGGATCTCTGGTCCCCACATGAATCACCATGAGTGGGCGGTGGTCAATATGACCAATCTTCCAAGGCTTTCTGTCACATCCTGGACACACAGGGAATCAGAAGACCTCTGTGTTGGTTATGACAGGCCCACAAATGGCTCCTTAGTAGCCCTCCACAGTGAGTCACCAACCACTACCTCTTGTTCCTTTGGTCTCTCATGGATGACCCTTCGTGAGCCACACCATCCCAGGAATGTGCTGATTCCTCTTGAGAACCCACAGATTTCCTTCCTGGGAGGCGTTTCTTCCCTCTAGCTCTTCTGTGCTTCTCTTTCTTTCTTTCTTTCTTTCTTTCTTTCTTTCTTTCTTTCTTTCTTTCTTTCTTTCTTTCTTTCTTTCTTTCTTTCTTTCTTTCTTTCTTTCTTTCTTTCTTTCTTTCTTTCTTTCTTTCTTTCTTTCTTTCTTTCTTTCTTTCTTTCTTTCTTTCTTCCTTCCTTCCTTCCTTCCTTCCTTCCTTCCTTCCTTCCTTCCTTCCTTCCTTCCTTCCTTCCTTCCTTCCTTCCTTCCTTCCTTCCTCCCTCCCTCCCTCCCTCCCTCCCTCCCTCCCTTCCCTCCCTCCCTCTCTCTCTCTCTCTCTCTCTCTCTCTCTCTCTCTCTTTCTTTTTCTTTCTTTCTTTCTTTCTTTCTTTCTTTCTTTCTTTCTTTCTTTCTTTCTTTCTTTCTTTCTTTCTTTCTTTCTTTCTTTCTTTCTTTCTTTCTTTCTTTCTTTCTTTCTTTCTTTCTTTCTTTCTTTCTTTCTTTCTTTCTTTCTTTCTTTCACAATCTAATCTTCTTATAGAAGTTAGGATTCCCTCTTTCTCCTTACATTCTCGTTCCAAAGAAGAAGGAAGGAAACAAGCACAAGTCACTACTAAGTATTTTACAAACATCTCATTTGATCTTTAAAACAACTTGGAAGGTAGTTCCTGTGATTATCCCCATTTTGCAAATGAGAAAATTGAAGTCAACATCAGTTTGTCCTAATCTATACTTCCAGAACAGTGCCTGACCCATGGTGAGCACTTAATAATGGCTCATTGATGGATTAATTGGTTATTTCAGTATTTCCCCCTCTGAGTCTAGGGTATTGACCAGCAAGCTTGCTTTTCCCCACCCCAATAGCAACACTACATCAAACTGGTGGAAATATAAAAAGAGGGCACTCACAGTGGACTGCTGCTCATATCTGCTTGGAGCAAGAGTCTAAATCATGTCATCTCTCCTGGCAATTCCCTTGGCAAAATTTGACTTACTGCTTGGCAAATGCTTGCTCATGGTGCTGATGGGGCCGTCTCTGTGACTCCCAGAGAGCCTTAATTTATTGATCCTTTCCTCTCACTGCGACCACTCAATCTGCTCAGCTGCCTTTCACTGGCGATTAGCTTCTAGATCCTAATATGAATAGAAGCAAACAGAAGTCGATTCACCAGCAGAAACTCCACCTTTAATTAGATTTATCCACTTTGTTATCTCCTTGCCCCTGATCTGAAGCTCATTGTGGGTCCCAGGAGCCCTCACCAGTATGTAAGACCTTGTTACAATAATCGGCTCATTTTAAGCTTAGGGATAATTTAATTACACCTCAGTTTCATCTGGTTCCCTCTTCTGCTGCCTTGTTGTTGTCCAATTGGGTCCCATTCTACGGGACCCTATGGGTTTTATCATGGAATTTTCTTGACAAAGAAACTGGAATGGTTTGACATTTCCTTCTCCACTGTGTCCCATTTCATAGAGGAGAAACAGAGGCAAACAGAGGTTATGTGACTTGGGCAATGATACAACAGCCACAATTGCTCAGATTCCCCCAGTCAGGCTTTGGTTAAAGAAACAATGGAGCACATTCCTCTGTTAATAGACAGGCATCCGCAAGGGAAGATGGGGAATGAGCAGACCTGTTCTTGGAACTTCCTTCTTGGAGGAAGTGGATGCAACTGGGGGCAATTAGTCTCCTACAGAAGGTGTTTGTGGAGGCTCTCCTCAGTTTCTCCCATCTCTGTCATAGCTCAGTTCTTGTCCTTGTCCCTTGTTCGGGGGCCCCTTTGCTGCTGCTTCTCCCCCCCCATCCCAGCTCTTGATATCTCTATTCCCCCCCCCCTCTCTCTGTTGCCACAAAACTTCTCAGGACCCGAGGTAACTTCTTATTTTCCACACGTTCCTCAAAGCGTGACCAGATCCTTCATCCCGTTGACTTCTTGTCGCACGTAATGGAAATTTGCCTTTGCTTAATTCAAGTCTTTCATACCTACCTGCTTCTGATTGAATGATTCAATTAAGAATAGTCTTTACCTACAAAAGGCAATTACTTTGAAGAAGTACAGGAGTGATGGAGGAACTCCAGCTCTTAAGGATAAAATGAAGGGACATTGAGTTACGGCCTTTCTCAGGAGCCTTTTGGTTCTTGGTTTTAATCCTCACAATTCTAATTCATCTGTTCCCCCAACTTGTAATATAACGCTGTCTCTGAGGCGGCGCTGCTTGGGACAGGATAACCCCCATTTGATTACTGAATTAAGTAACTCTTAGAGAAATAAACAGGGACAGATGGGACCCAAGGCAATGGAGTTACTGCTTTCACACAAACGTCCAGGGTAATAAAAGTCACTGAGGAGTGTGTGTGTGTGTGTGTTGGGTTAGGGTTAGTGGAGGAAAGGATGGGACTAGAGAGAATAAAGGAAAAGGAAAGACATGTGGTGTCAGTAGAATCATTTCATGTTGAAATCATTTCCCATTGGTCTGGAGGCAGATTTGTTGGCATCTCCTGCCGCCATTGCCCGCCCAAGTTTGGCAAGGCCGGAGGGAGAAGGAAGGGGTGTGGAGGGGAGGGGAACCAGCGTTGATGCAAGCCCCTCCCTGCATGTCAAGCCTGGACAGTGTGTGCTCCTCGGAGCTGATTGCATCTCTCTCCATCTCCGGATCTTTGATGCCAGAGATCAAAGAAGAACTTCCATCCCTCCCTCCTCGCTCTCGGTGCCCCACCCTGGGACATGTGGCCAGAGAGGCCTCTGAAAGGGAGGTCTGGCTCCCTGAGGGCTGAGGGCACAGGCCGGGCTCAGGCAGGAGTGGCAGGAGGGCCTGAACTTCTATTTTTGGTTACCGTGGACCTTTCAGTGTGGGGGGATCTTGTCGGGGTATCCCGCTAAATATGGGATAATGGATTACAGTCATAGACTCTAGGCTGGGAGGAAGCTCAGAGACTATCTAATAGAACCTCCTTTTTATAGGTGGGGAAACTGAGGCCCAGAGAATGAAGCAACTTTTCTGAGGTCATGTAGGTAATTAGATCACAGACAGATTTGAACCCAAATCCTTAAGCTTGAGAGTCAATGCTTTTTTTCTTATCGTGGGATCACAATTTAGAGCCAACTGGTACCTTGAAGCTCTCATTGATTCCAACCTGCTCATTTTATAGAGAAAAACTAGGAAGGGAAATGATTTGCACAAGTAGCAAGAAGTAGGACTGAGCTCTGAAACAAAGTCCTGTGACTTCGATCAAGCACTCTCTGATCTGAACTTCATTCCCACTGCTGCTCCTCGCGCTCTTGGCTCCTCCAAGCGATCGTTGGGTCATAGAAACAGAAGCTCCCCATCAGACCAGGGGCAGGTTAGACAAGTGGAAAGGCTTGACAAAGATAAGGGGTTCTGTTTGGACGTGTCGATTTGCAGAGGCCTAGTGGACATTCATTTTGCCATGTCTGAAAGGCAGTTGAAGGTTATCAGAGAGACTGGGGCAGGAAAGGTACACGTGAGAATCTTGAGCCTGGTCATTCAATCCATGGAAGTAAAGTAAGTTATCCCCTCCAAATCCAATTCCCCCCCTCTTGGTTTTGATCTATGGCAAGGCGGCAGGAGTATTTAAATGGGAATTTGGGGGAGTTTTGTAAATATCATAGTTGACACGTGAAGGCAAACAGATGACAAAAAACCTTAGAAACTTAGAAATGAATAAAATATATGGATAGTATTGTGTAATATAGCCAACATTTCAAACCAAATTTGCAATGAAGTATAAAAGAAAAAGAAAAAAAAAATCAGCCTTTTCCTCTGATACAAAGGGAGGTCGGAAATATTTTACACGGATTTTCCCGATTGTCGGGGCACTGTGCCCCTAGCCCCCAGGATATGGAAGGGATAACTGGATCCTGTCCAGGGTAACGGAATGTGGAAGGGATAGCTCTACTCTGTCCAGGGTAACAGGACAGAACCTGAGGGACACCTATGGGTAGGAGACACGATCTGGATGAAGATTCAGCAAAGGAGGCTGAGAAGGAGTGGGAGAACCAGGAGGGGGTGCGGGTTCTGAAAACCTAGAAAGGAAGGAAGGAGATAAACTAGCGTTTTATTTAGCACTTACTATGTGTTGGCTGCTATGTTAAGTTCTTTATAAATATCTCGTTTCATCTTCCCCAATCCAATGCTTTATTCACTGGACCCCAGAGCTTTGATAAGCTTTTAACTCATCCCCAATTCACCGTCCCCTTAGCAGTTAAGGTGATTTTTCTGCAGCACAGATCTGACCAGGTCCCCACTCAAGCGCTTCCCTATGACCCACAGGAGCAAATACAATACAATTCTCTGGCGTTTGCAGCTCTTCCTAAGCAGGCCCTTCTTACGCCTTCCTGTCTTGTGCACATTGGACGATTCAGTTCTCCCGTCCCCTTGTGGCTGCTTGAACTTCATCCCCAGAGCCGGCACCTTTGTGCTCCGTACCTGCTCGCTTATCTCCACGTCGTAATTTTCCTCCATTTCTTCACGACTTCGTTCCTTCCCCACCTTCTGCGGGAAGACTTTCCTGATCTCCCTTCCCCAGCCTGACTCCTACCCTCAACTACTGGTGCCTTTCCCTTCTAAATTCCCTTCTCACTCTCCTTCCGTCTCTTGTATCTACCCGAGTATTTACCGTGGTCTTCCCCATTGGAACAGAAGCTCTTGGAGGTCAGATACGGGATTGCTCGAGTCAGCCTTCCTTCGGGAAAGGGAAACGCTTACAATATGGCCCCAGTCTATCTGCCAGGGGTAGTTCTGATCCCGATGCTCAGGGTTTGGGAAACCAGCCACGATGCAGACTTACGTGGCGCCGGAGACAGAGGCTGGATCCAGTCAGGAAAATGTGAGTTCAAATCCCATTATAGACACTTAGTAGTGCAGAGACTCTGGGCAAGGGACTTAACTTCTCTCGGGCTTAAACTCTTCCCCTGTAAAACTGGGATAAAATTAGCACACCCAGAGCTGCTATGAGCATCAAGTGAAATGCAAATAGAAAGTCCTTTTTTAACCTTTAAGTGCTACATGAATGCTAGCTGCTCCCATCATTATCATTAGCCATTATCATCACCATCACCTCCAACATCATCACTATTATTACCATCATCCTCCTGACTGTCACCACCCCCATCACCACTCTCATCCTCACCGCCATCACTATAACTACCATCATCACAGTGATCATCCCCATCATCCCCTGACCAGAACCACCCCCCTCATCATCATTACTCACCTCCATCCCCCCCAACATCATCACCATAACTACCATCATCACTGTGATCATCCCCATCATCCCCTGACCAGAACCACCCCCCTCATCATCATTACTCACCTCCATCCCCCCCAACATCATCACCATAACTACCATCACCACTGTGATCATCCCCATCATCCCTTGGCCATCACTGTCACCACCATCAGCATTGACAGCAGCAGCAGCAGCAGCCTCCAACCCACCAGGGGTTTAGATTCACTGGTCCTGGATCCTGTCCGTATACACTCCTGCTTAAAGAGGTTGATCTTACCCAGAATCAATGCAAGAAAACACCCACAGATGGGATCTAAAGGTCACCCCCTGGAAGATTGCTTTGCTGAATCAATTATCACCTCCACCCAGTAAGTCTGTGCCAGTATCTGCAGTTTCCTGGAGCTTCATCTCTCTGGAGGTGGAGCGTCGTTTTATGGGCCTTCCTCCATGCTCCATTCCCAAGGAAACCCCTCTCCCTGGAGGGCTAATTCATTGAGTTAAATCTGACTTTGCCACCTCCGAGTTAATAAGTTTATCAGAGGACTTAGTGCTGGAAGATAAAACTTTAGCTGGCATTTTTTTTCTTCTACCCAGGGCACATAGAACAAAATCCTGCCAGGGAAATTGGCTGCCAGGGAAATTGGCTCCAAATGGACCTCCAAAGCTGCCAGGGTGGCTGCCAGTGCACCATCTGGAAGCTGCCGATTTTAACTGACTATTCTTGCTAACTAGGTGCTAAGCTTAGGAATTTCTAGGCTTCCGAAAGGATTGCAAATGCTGTCAGCTTCCTTTAAATTCCTTGCCCTGGGACAAAGTCCTAATTGCCCCACCCTAGTTAGAACTCTGCTGGAAAAAGCCCCTAAAAACCTTCCGATTTCATCTCCTCATTTTCCATATGAGGAAATTCAGGGACCCAGAAGGGGAGTCCCTGCCAAAGTCACACAGGAAACAAGTGTCGGAACAGAAATTCTCATTCAATCTTTTGACCTCAAATCCAGTTTTCACTCTGCCAGTCTGTGTTCTGGACATTTTCTGGTTGCTGACTATTGATCCAAGGAACTGCAGATGCTTATAACTTTGGAGAAGGACCTTGGAGACCATCTGATTCAGCATCTTCCAGACTACATGGCTAAAGGACATACAGGCAAGGCAGTATCCGGTGATGGAAGAGAACTGGGCGAGGAGTCAGATGGCCAAGCCATTACCCCACATTAGTTCTGTTTCCTGAGTTCCTATTCCTTAACCTGTTACATTAGGATGATTGTAGCGTTGGCCTAGGACTTCCTGTAGTACAAAGATGGCTAGGTGGTGGAGCGGTCAGAGCCCTGCATCTAGAGTCAGAAAAACCCAAATCCAAATCCAGCCTCACACTCGACCCAGCCTCAGTTTCCCCATTTGTAACATGGAGAAAATAACAGCACCTACCTTCTCCGGTTGTTGTAAAGGTCAAATGAGTTCCGATTCTTCACAATTCCTGTCAATTAAATATTATTATTAATAATGTCAGTTAAATGCTCACTATTATTAATAATCCTCAAACCTCAGGGAGGGAGAAATGAGACAATTTGAATGAAGCCATTTGAGACCATGTATAGGGTATCCCCAAAGTCTTAAGTTTTAACAGCTTAAACCTGTACTAAGATCAACGGGACAACACACACATGTGCATGTACATGTATGCATGTATACATATGTGTGTATGTGTCATAGAAAATATATCTTCCCTATTATAAATATATTTGAATATATATAATAAATATACATTATATGTGTGCTTAGTATGTATTTAATAGATATATGTGCATATAATAGATACACACATGTGTGTGCTTATAATAAATGCAGAGAAACAGTGATGTAATATTGCTATAGATTATCTGTGTATTTATCATATTTATCTGTGTGTTTATCATAGGTAATCTGTGTTTTTATATGAATATATGTGTGTACAACAGTACAGAATGACCTCTTATGTGAGATGCGCATTTTTATAGGAAAGGGATGCCCTAAAATCCCGAGTGTTCTTGGGCACATCACTCACCTCCTGGGCAGTCTCTAAGCCGGTAAGCTGCTGCCAGCGTGGTACCTGCCTTGACAGAGGGAGGCCCCCAGCGAGTATGCAGGGGTCTGATCCCCATCTGTATTCCCACAGAGTGGGGGCAGGGCCGCTTCAGGGCAGAGGCTCGGGGTCTGGAGGCTCGGGGTGAGGGTTTCTATCCCAGCTCACTCTTCCTCCCTGGTGGTTTTGGGTCTCTGTTTTCTGGCCGGGAATAGGAAGGGGCTGGGTCTCCTCCGCAGTCCTTCCGACCAGAAGTGGGCCCAGAAGCGCTCACCTCCGTCTCCTGAGGCTTGACTGGGCACACAGCTGGCTGGCCTAGCACTTCTAAGTGTTACAGAGCTTGAGTATAATCCTGCTTGGTCCTCCTGGCAGCTCTGCTGAGGGAGGTCCTAGTATCATCACCCCCGTTTTATGGATGAGGAAACTGAGGCTTCCGAGAGGCTGCGTGATTTGCCAAGGGCCACAGAACTAAGAAGCATCTGAGGCGAGGACTGAACTCACACCCATTTGAGTCCAAGTCAGGATGTTCTGTTCTCAAACGGGCAGGAGTGTAAAGAGGTCCAGAGTTCCAGGGGTCAGTATTGGGGAGGACTGGGCACTGCATGAGGAGCACAGAAAGGAGAGGGAGCACTGAGGGGGGCTGGACATGTCTCGCAGCTCTGGGAGGGGCGCCCTGCCTGCTGGCTTCGGACCACCCCTCCCACTCCCCCATCCTGAGAGCCCCATGAGTTCAGCTCCCTGCTGTGCCCACCATGTGGAGGAGATTATGGCCCGGAAAGATCCATCCTTCCTCTTTTCCTTCTTGGATAGAGGATCAAGGGGACATGGTGACAGCCCAGAGACTCTGGGCCCACAGACCCCCCCACCCCTTCCCAGCCCCACCCAGCTCGCGGGGAGCGCTCACATCTGCTCCTGCTCTGCGTCCCGGGCCCGGCTTCAATCCCACCAGCCGCCTCCGGCCCAGGGGACGCTTTCCCCCATCTCTGAGGTCCCAAGCAGGTAGCGGGAGTGGGTCTGGAGAGAAGCCGGGAGAGGCCTTGGTCCCCAGCAGTGTCACCAGAAGGGCTTTGGGGCCCGTTCAAACGCGGGCTCTGCTATTTCCTCCTTAGCCTAAGTCCCGCTCTGTGACTCAGTTTCCTCTTCTGTAAAGTGCAGGGGTGGTGAACTGGATAATTCCAAAAGTCCCTTCCAATTCCGAATCCCATGGTGTTGTGCTGCTGGGACAGTGATCTTAATGAAAACCAGGCAAGGCCTAACTTAAATGGAATTCAGCGGGGGCCCGGAAACCGGGGTTCTCAATCCAGCTCTGCCAGGAACTAGCCATATCTTTTCTCTGGAACGGCTCCTTCGTTTGTAAAGGGGCTTGGACTGCAGGAATCGGCAGGCTTCCTGCAGCTGCGGCAGCCCTCCCTCCGCTACAGTTTCTTCATTCTCTGATGGTTTCATGTTCCCTGGGGATGATGTCTCTGGGAAGGAAGATGAGGAGAAATTCCTGGCGGGGGTGGGGGGCGGGGAAGGGGAGACATCTTGCTCACAAGATGGGGAATCCTGTGCTTCTGAAACTGGAGAGGCTGCAGTTCTCTTGGTTTCAACGGGGAGTCCTCTGTCTTCTATGTCTCTGCCCCCAGCCTCTCCCCTGGCCTCCGAGCCTCCATCTTCAACTTCCCGGTGGACATCGGGCTTCATCTCAGCAGAGAAAAGGGAAACCATCATTTGGGGATCTTACTGACAAGCTAAGGGCCACCGTAGGGCAGAGAAGGGCCAGCAAGGAAGGAAGGGCTGAAGGAGGTGCTCGGAGAAGGGAGGACTTGGGCTGTCCGCTGGCGGAGGGATCGCGGTCTTTCTGCTCGGGCCCCCAGGGCGGAACCTGGAGCGGTGGGGGGAAGCTGGGGAGAGGCAGATTTGGGGTTGATGTCAGGAAAACTATCCTGATGAAATTAGAATTGTCCCAAAGTGGAGAAAGACAGGGAGCCCCCCTTCATTGGAGGCCTTTAAGTGAAGGCTGGAGGATGGCTCCTCAGGGACTTTGCTTAGGTATACATTGGATTAGGTGGTCTCAGAGTGCACTTCTACTCTGAGGTTCTTTGTGACCTGCTCTGGCAAATCTGCCCCCCTTCCTAAACCTCTTAATTCTGTTCTTCTGATGATCCCCCATTGTTCCAAGCAAACAAGGATCACCTCTCTCTTCTGTGTCTAAAAAAAATCCGTTTTGGAGCCATAATCTCCACTACAATAGACCCAGAAAGTGGTCTTCCAGTGTCTGCTCGAAGACCTTGAATAAGTCATTTCAGCCCTGGGCCTCAGTTTCCCCATCTGTAAAATGAAGGCATTAGAGGAGATGACCTTTGACATTTCTTTCTTAATTCCTCTTATCATGTGTGCTTTTAACTTTCAGAACTTCAATACCGTGCCTCAGCTACAAATTCGCCAAGGGTTCCCCCTCAGCATGCCAGAGGACCCTCGCTTTGAGACATCCTGGACCCCTTCTCATTGTTAAGTTCCTTCGGGGGGGGTCTCCATTTTGGGGAGGGGCCAATTGACCTTTCCCCCCTTGGATCAGCTTCCCTCCCTTCTCTTCCTTTCTCTTCTCCTCTCCCCTTTCCCTTCTCTCTGTTTACATAGGGTACCATATTTTTACCAGTGGGTGCTCCGACCAAAGGAACTTTGATGCTAAAACTTGGCTAGATATCTTGGGATTGATGAGCTGGGACCTCACTTTCTACCCAAATCTCCGCAGCTTTCCCAACATAGGGGAAGCCCCCCTGCCATACTTTGGGCCCTGATTTGCTCAGAATGTAAATAGCAATTGTTTCCATTTTGGCCTGAAACCTGGTAAGGAGGCTAGCTTAGGAAGCCCAAGGTCTCCCGTTGCATCAGGGCCATCTCCAGCCATTCTGCTCTATAACTTGCCACTGGACCCAGAGAGCTCTGGCGGGGAAAGTGAGTCTGATTTTACACAGTCTTTCCTCAATTAAATCCAATTCACTTGCAAGTCACGGCAAAGGGTTCTCCTCCAGCATGAAAGATTCAGTGTTTGTATTCCTAAAATTTAGCATGGTACTTGGTATTCAGTAGGTACTTAATACATGCTTATTCCCTTCCTTCAAAGACTCATCATTCCCAGGAACCCAGGACAGTCTCCTTTTTGCCTTCTACGTTCCTCCATGTCTTTAAGGCTCAGGTCTAGAATGAGTTCCCTCCCTACTTCATCCTTTGAGTCTCTCACTTGTGGGGTTCCTCTCTTCCCACTCAGACGCCGTTCCTCACCTCTCCATTTCCAGCCCCGGGCTCAAAGACCAAATGGCAGCTACGTTCCTCATCCTGTCACACTTAGGACATTCTACCCGGTGCCATCGCAATCAAAGACACTTCTGCAGTGCTTTCAAATGTCTCCCAGATCCTCCCCACGTTCTGGATCCTCCCAGCATCCTAGATCCTCAGCAAGGAGTGAGCGTGACTGGAGAAAGAGCTCAGTGTGGAGACTTAGAGCCGTTAAGCAACTTGCCCGTGGTCACACAGCTAGTGATGGAGAGAGGATCTGAATCAAGGTCCTAACTTTTCCCATTCTGGGAAGTTAATAGAACTGGACACGTTCAGCTGGAGGAGAGAAGGAATGCTTCTTCATACCTGAGAGACGGCTATTCCCCCTCAGGGAGCTTAACACGGTGCCCGGCACAAAGGAAGTGCTTCATCAATGGTCTGTCCATCTATCCCTTATCTGTCTGTCTGTCTATTTATCTATTCTCTATCAATCTTTCTCCATTTATTGTCATCTCTTTCTCCCTCCCTCCCTCCCTCTCTCTCCCTCTTTCTTTCCTTCCTTCCTTCCTTCCTTCCTTCCTTCCTTCCTTCCTTCCTTCCTTCCTTCCTTCCTTCCTTCCTTCCTTCCTTCCTTCCTTCCTTCCTTCCTTCCTTCCTCCCTCCTTCTCTCCCTCCCTCCCTTCCCCTCTCTCTCTCTTGTTGCGATGAGTTGGACTAGATAATTGCTAAAATTCCTTTCTACTTCAAAAGCCACGGTCCTAGAAATCCTTGTTTCCCAGGGAAGGCAGGCTCAGAAAGGATGTGCCTTGTCACATGGTCAGTGAGTGAGCCAGGACTCTCCGCCCAGCTTTCTCCCAACCCAGGCCAAGGCTCCTTTCAATGTATCAGGATTAATGTAGTGAGGAGGAGGGAAGGAGAAAACATGGGCAGGTTCCAGGCAGGGGTGAGTTGGGCCCAAGTTGGGGAGAAGGCAGAGGGCACAGCTGCACAGAGGCCCAGTGCAGTCCTCACTCTGATCCAGAGTCTGTGACCCTCCAGGGGGCACATGGCGAGGCCGCTGATTAGGCTCAGGGAGAACAGCATGAGCTTGTGTCCTGACGGGGCTGACGTCTTCTAGAAGCCAAGGCCAGCTTGGAAGGGCAGGTTCTGATAGTGATCCCAGCGTGTGCCCTCATCTCAGACCTCAGAGTACTCCCGATAAAATGGGTTTCCTCCCTCCTGGGGATGGCAGGCCGTCCTCCCCTGCCCAGGTCCCAGGGTTGTCATCCTGAGCCAAGAGAGTCACAAAGGAGCCTGGGGTCTGGGGGCAGAGGACCCGGACTTCCACAATATCTGTGGGATCCACCCCTTCCTCCTCATCCCCAGTCTACTTCTGCCAGTTCATACTCATCACCTCTCAGCTGGACTGTTGCAATAAGTTTCTGCTTATTTTCCCTGTTCCAGTCTTTCTCTTCTCCAATCATTCCTTTTCACAGCTGCCAAAATCATCTTCCTAAAGCACAGGTCTGCTGAGTTGTCTTCCAATATTCACTGGCTCCCCATTACCAGAGGGCCCTGCTTAGCACCCTTCCCTCTCTGGCTTACCTTGCACTCATCTAAGATTGTCTTCTTCATGAATTCTCTCTCTCTCTCTCTCTCTCTCTGTCTCTGTCTCTCTGCCTGTCTCTCTCTCTCTCTCTCTCTCTCTCTCTCTCTCTCTCTCTCTCTCTCTCTTTCTCTCTCTCTCTCTCTCTCTCTCTCTCTCTCTCTCTGTCTGTCTCTGTATCTGTCTCTGTCTCTCTCTCTCTGTCTCTGTCTGTCTCTGTCTCTCTCTCTGTCTCTCTGTCTCTCTGTCTTTCTCTCTCTGTCTCTCTCTGTCTCTCTCTCTCCTTCCTCTCTCTCTCTCCTTCCTCTCTCTCTGTCTCTCTCTGTCTCTGTCTCTCTGTCTCTGTCTCTCTCTCTGTTTCTGTCTGTCTCTCTGTCTGTCTTTCTCTCTCTGTCTCTCTCTCCTTCCTCTCTCTCTGTCTCTGTCTCTGTCTCTCTCTGTCTCTGTCTCTCTCTCTCTGTCTCTCTGTCTCTGTCTGTCTCTCTGTCTCTCTGTCTTTCTCTCTCTGTCTCTCTCTGTCTCTCTCTCTCCTTCCTCTCTCTCTTCTCTCCTTCCTCTCTCTCTGTCTCTGTCTCTCTTTCTCTCTGTCTTTTGCAAGGCAGTTGTGGTTAAGTGACTTGATCAGAGTCACCCAGCTAGAAAGTGTTAAGTGTCTGAGGCTGCATTTGAACTCAGGTCCTCCTGATTCCAGGGCTAATACTCTATCTAGATGCCCCTTTATGAATTCTCTAAAAAGTATCCAAGAATCTGGGTTCATATTTTCTCCCTGACTCTTATGACTTAAAGTGAATCACTTAAACTCCCTGGGTCTCAGTTTCCTCATTTGAAAACGAGGGGTGTCGGACTAGATTACCTCTGGGTCTGGAACTATCATCCCATTCATTATTCCCAAGCCCAATTCCCCCCTCCCCCCCCAGCCCTTTGCCTGGCCGAGCTTGGAAAGCATTTCTTCCTCCCCTGGACTGCTTGGAATCCTTAACTTCCTTCTAGACCTGCTCCCGATTCATGTCCTCGGGGTGGATGCTCCAGCATCTTCCAGGTGCTTAGGATGGTAGCGTTTTCTCCTCCCTCCCATTAGCTTGCATTAGTATCTCTTTACCAGGTATCCTGCAGTGGAAAAGAAACATTTTGAACAAGGAACTTTCATTTTTGAAAATGAGTTTGAAGTTCATTTTGTCTCTGGAGCCCCAGAGCCGTTCAGTTTGCTTAGCAAACGCTTGGAGGGTGGATCTGAATGGGGTTGAGCTCCCTGTGTCTGCCGGCACGATCTCTGCAAGCACTGGATGGGACCCCCCTCCCCCTCCCCCCGCTGAGGATTTTGGTTCCACATCTGTGAAATGATAAAGTCCCTCTCCATCTGGACTTTTTTCATCTCTTCTATCTCACCTGTGGCCATTCTGGTGTTCCCTGCAGAGTCCCTCCACAGAAAAATGTTTTAAAATGTATATAAAATATATATTACTAATAATGAACAATAAAACACAATCATAAAATGGATATAAAATCAGTATATTGAAATAATAAAATGCTTCCACCATCTAAATTCATGAACCGCCTCCCACGGAAAACTAATTATAGAACGCTTGGGCCCATGGCCTCCAGGCTAAGAATTGCTGGACCAAAGTGGCCTAAGCCAGGAAAAGGAGTGGTTTCCACCCCCGGCAGGGCTTGTTGCCGAAGCCGGACGACCACAAGGCAGGGACGATGGGGGAGATTCTCGTTAAGGTATGAGTTGGACCAGGAGCTTAGGGCCCCAGATCTAAACCCCCGTGGGAATCAGTATTTCTGATGTATGCGCCATGTCACGTTGAATTGTTTTCTTGGGAGTTAGAGTGGGAAAGACTGTCTGGATCTGTGACGGCATCAGGAGAAGTGCCTCCTGGTGTGAGAACTCCCTCCTCCACCAGGACAGATCAGCAACTCATTTGGAATTGAGAGCGCTGTGTGGAGACCCTGAGATTAAGTGACTTGCCTAAGATCACGCAGCCAATGCTTGTCAAAGGCAGGTCTTCTAGACGCTGAGGCTTGTTCTTCTATCCATTACCACGCTCTCTCTTTTAATGCTTAATTGAGACCACATCTCTTCTCATAAGTACAATTCTTTGGAATACAATTAGGAAAAAAAAGGTCAAAAAGCTGCTGTGAGGAGGACTCAGGATGTTTCACACCTTCTCTGCATGGACACTGGGTTCCTGAGGGCAGGAACCGCGGCTTCTGTCCCGAAGGCCCCACAGCATGGACAGAGGCTTGTTCCCTATTAACTGGTAGAGACTGAAGAGGGCTAAGAACTGAATGAAGCCCAGGGACTAGTGGTGAGATCCTGTGTTCAAATCCTGGCCCTGCCTCTTACTGTTTAAGTTCCTTCACTCCTCTGGGCCTCAGTTGCCCCGTCTGTCATGTGAGGAGGTTGGTCCAGCTGACCTCTGAGGTCCTTTCCAGCTGCAGGCCCAGGAGCCCGCTTCCAGGAATGGTGACTTCTGTATAAGTGCCCCCCTCTTGGCCCAGCTCAGCACTCCATCCAGACCCAGCGTTCGAGGGTAGCAGCCAGAACTTGTCCCTTTTGGGGCCCCACTTCTACCTCCCAGAGCAGTCGTATAGCAAATTTGCCAAATGCTTTACGTAGATTAATTCACTTGAACTTTGCAACCATCCTGGGAACAAGGCAGTATTATTAGTCCCATTTTACAGCTGAAGAAACTGAGATTAAGTAGCTTGCCCAATGTCAGTTTTCGAGCAGGATTCCAACTCGGATCTTCCTGACTCTAGATCTGGCCTCTGCCCACCAGATCACTTGGCTGCCTCCTCCTGAGTGAGCATCACCTCTGGGGGGCTGCAGAGGGCATCGTGTGTGGGGGGTCTGCACAAGTCTGTGCTCTTAAACTCATATACCTCAGTCATACTATCTGTATGTGCATGCAAGAGCGCAATGTGTGTGTGTGTGTGTGTGTGTGTGTGTGTGTGTGTGTGTGTGTGTGCAGGAAGGAAAACACTTGGCTGAGAAAAAGAAGTTTTTCCCCTGTCCTCTGCCCAGCCCTCCCCCTCTCCCCCGAGGCTCTGGGGGTGGAGAACAGAGAGTCCCCAAATCCTGTGATTTGGGACCCGAGCTTCTGTTGAATTCTTCCCCTGCTCCCCAGCCCCCACCCCACCCCCTTGTCTAAGACACAAATAGCCTGTGGAACAAACGGGGCTGGGGATTTGGCTTATTTACACAGGCAACATGAAGCAATTTGTGGTCTCTTTAAATACTTTGTCATTAGGTTTGGGGAAATTCCGAGGCAAACACTCAGGCATCCGCTGAACCTCCAGTTTGGCGCTCCCCGCCATCTTCACCCTCTGTCCCTGACCTCGGCTTCCACGTGCCATGATTCCCTCTCTGTTTCCCCAAATTCACACTCACACACACACACACACTCACACACACACACACACACACACACACACACTCACACACAAACACACACACTCACACACACATTCACACACACACTCACACACACATTCACACACACACTCACACACACATACACACACATACACACACATACACACACAAATACACATACACACTCACACATACACACACTCACTCACACACACACACACACACACCCTCACACACACACTCACACATACTCACACACACTCACACTCACACACA